>NC_134108.1:24137500-24437500 GCF_040939455.1 Microcebus murinus | reverse complement strand
TCTTGCTGGGACTTATTACATTATACAGATATACCACAAATTGTTTATCCATTCATCTGTTGATGGATTTTTGAGTTCTTTCTGGTTTCTGCTGTTACAAATAAAACTGCTATGAACATGTGTGAACATATGCCTTCATTTCTCTCATATAAATACCTAGGAGTAGAATGGCAAGGTCATATAATAGGTATATGTTTAATTTTTTAAAAGCCAGCTAAACTGTTTTCCAAAGTGGTTTTACCATTTTACATTTCTACTAGAAGCATATGAGAACTCCAGTTGCCTAGCACTCCAATACTTAATTTTAGCCATTCAAATGGGTTCGGTGTGTAGCGGTGATCTCTCATTGTGGTTTTAATTTGCATTTTTCTAATGACTAATGATACCCAACATCTTTTCATGTGCTTATTTGCCATTCATATGTCTTCCTTGGTGAAGTGTCTCAATCTTTTGCCCATTTTAAAAACTTGGTTGTTTGTTTTCTTATTATGTTTTGAGAGCTGTTTATGTATTCTCAGCAAGTGATTTGCAAATATTTTCTCCGGTCTGTGACTTATATTTTCCTTCTCTGAATAGTTTCTTTTGAAGAGAAGTTCTTAATTTTGATGAAGTCAAATGTATGAAATTTTTCTTGTGTAGATCATGCTTTTGGTGTCATAGCTAAAAACTCTCTACCTAACCAAGATCACAAAGACTTTCTCTATTTTTTTCTAAATGATTTATAGTTTTAAGTTTGACATTTAGATTTGTGATCCATTTGATTCATTCATTTGGGTTGTTTTTTTTTAGACTATGACATAAGGGTTGAGTTTAATTTTTTTGACATATGGATATCTGATTGTTCCATTGCTATTCCTTGTAACTACTATCCTTTTCCCAATGAATTTCATTTGCACCTTTGTTGAAATCAATTGACTATATATGTGTAGGCCCACTTTTGGACTCTCTTATTTCATTGATCTATTTGTCAATGAAGATATTAGACACCAATAAGTGAGAGACATTCCAACCTTTCAGCTACTGTCATTTTGTTTCTAGCAGTAACTGAAGCATTTTGGAATGATTGTTTATGCTTGGATGACAAATAATTAAATTATCCATTATATTAGTTTCATTCAAGTAATTCAATCTGTATGCTGAATTCAGTAATTCAATCTATATATTATGTCACTGACAAATGGGTGAAATTAATGCCCCACTACATTTTAACCATCATATTCCATCCTGTGTTTAACTGTTCTAAATCTTTCCTCTTACAATGAGACTTCTCCTTTGAGTCAGACTATTTTAGAAAATCTATGTAGATTTTTCTCTGTCTTTGGACTAAGCATTACAAATTTGAAAATAAGCCCTAGATCAAACTTCAGGGCCTCTTTCCCCACCCTGTTGCTTAATCCTCATAAATTAAGTGCTTCAGCTACAGTATTTATGGGTGAACTATAATAAAGTGTTTATGGGCTCTTCACTGGAGGGATTTGAATGGAAGACGAGAACTGCTAGTGGCCTTTTTTAGCCAGCTCCTTAGTGCTCCCAAGTAATATTTAACTGTTTCATGGCAAAATCTGTCAATAAATTAATGAAAATATTTTTAACTATGCAGAGGCAGGAATGGAAGTTCTTTCTCAGCTGGCTCAACTCACTGGCACGTTCTTTACTGCCCCTACCGGCATTGCAACTGGCTCTTACCAACACAGTGAGTATACATGGGAGGTGACCATCATGCCCAATAACACACTCACTCCAGGATCAAGAGAAGACAAAGTACAGTTAACAGTACTGGTATGGCCAATATCAATGCCTGTCTTTCATTCCTTCTCTGAAGGGATGCTATCACTTCCCAAACTACCATGTTTCCCCGAAAATAAGACAGGGTCTTATATTTATTTTCCCTCAAGAAGACAGCCTAGGGCTTCTTTTCAGGGGATGTGTTATTTTCCCCTCAAAGCCTCAGCTTGCAGCACGCACAGGATGGCTGGGACCTGTCAGGGGGAGCCGACCTTGATGGTGGGGCTGCCCGCACCTTTCCGGTCACCTCTGGGATAGTAGCTGTCACGAAGAGGCAGATGAGAGGGGCTGCTGTCTTCTTTACTGCTCCACGAGGAAATGCATGGGTTGTGCAGATACGCTGCATAGCCATGCCCATCACTAGGTCTTATTTTCAGGGTAGGGCTTATATTGTGCAAATGCTTAGAAATCCTGCTAGGGCTTATTTTATGGGTAGGTCTTATTTTCAGGGAAACATGTTAGGTAATCTCTCATCGTTCAGTCATTTGCTTAGACGGGGATTATTTATTGCAAATATTTTGCTTCAAACCATCATTTGCAAAACTGTTGAAAACATCATCTTTAACAGTTAAGCCAAGATGTATAGTTGCTGATCTAGAGAAATAAGTACAAAGAATAGGTTTTCTTAGTAAAATACAATCGATATGGTTTTATTTGGAAAAATGAATTGTAGCTACAAAGAGATGGCAAAGAAGCTCTCTTAGTTTCCATTTCTGTAGTGTTGTCTGAGAGGAGAAAATACACCTGAAAGCAAACTTTCATTTAGATACTAAAGCCACAGATTAAAATGTAACACTGGCTGACCAACGAGGGAACTAAATTGCTTTGTTATAGCAATACCAATCATTTCCCCTTTTGAAATCTCCTAGATTCCCTCTTAAGCAGGGCTTGGAGTGATGTAGAGACTGTATAAAGCATGGCTTCTCTACTCTCACATGCTTTCCAGGACTGGGGAGAGCTGGCGTGACTGTGGAACTTGTAAGGGAGAAGATTGTATGTAGCTGTAACAAAAGTACATTGACCTAATATAGTGTTGAAGCAGAGGCACTTGTTAATTTTAGTCACTGTAGCAACATCACCAAATGACAGCATATTTGGCCCCGCAGAGAGTGGGACTGGCCTAGCAGAGCCAGCAGGGTGAGGATGGTGTTGCTTGCAATACAGGTTTTCTTCTTTTTCTCTTCCTCTGCCTCCCCTTCCTCCTGTTCACCCTCCTTTTCCCTTCTTTTCCTCATTCTTTTTATAAAAGAACATGTTATAAAGTGCTTCACATGTCTATCGATAAAAGTAGAGGAAACAAAGCAAATACTACCTTTCCATTCAGGACAGAAAATCAAATTTAACATACCGTTGCTTTTCAAGGACAGAAACTTTCTTAAGCACCCGCTACAGTCACATAGAGATATCTGTAGAGCGAAGCAGCAGTCGGACAGAGTTTAAGGAAGATGCAGGGTTGGCTACAATGGGGTTGGCTTTCAACGGCCTGATGGGGAAACCAGGCAGGGTGGGATTTCATGTATTGTCACTTTTAGACTGGGAAGATAAAGCACTATATTCTCACTTAGATGACCACTCTGCTTCCTGATGAAAATTCTGCAGCTATTTAATTTTTGACTTTAAATAGAATGTGTCACCTTGTCTATCAAAGAGTAGGCAGGCATTGGAAATGATTCACTGAGTTTCTCAATTTACTTTCAAAAACAGACTATGAGTGTTCATTAATCTTCTAATGAGAAAGGTTAACAAACCTGATACAAATACAGCTAAGTGTGTGCTGTACTTTAAACACAAAGTAGAATTCTCTCAAGTTCAAGTCTGCAAGAATAAAAGGAGAAAATAATGTCAGTTCTCAGTGACTGGCTGGGACCCCCGAGGAAAAGGGCGCCCCCTTCCATCTACTTCAGCCAATCAAAGCTGCAGACGTGGTCCAGCCTCACAGACTTCCTGGAAGACTCCTTGAAACCAGTCAGGAAACAGTTACGTCCTCTCTTCAAGGAGCTGCAGAAGAGCATCAGCGGCAGGATGATAGGCAAGAACTCTGGCTCTTTCTTTCACAGGTTAATCATGAACTTGGTTTCATACTCAGAGCAAATACAAGTTTAGGAATGGTGCAAATAAATTTTAACTTTTTAACATCTTTAGTAAAACTTTATCCCCTAGGTTTTTCACATTGCCTTTCAAATATAATGAATACTAAGAACAAATATATTCATCTTATAATAAAAATGCTGAAGCTAGTTCCTATTTTTAAATGTTACTATTTTATTAATTCCTATCTATGTCTGTCAATTATTTACCTAGACAAAATTTGTGTTTGCTAAGCTGGAGAACTGTGTCCTTTTCCTACTAGAATTTGCACTAAAAGTTAAGCACCTCTTATACCACAGCACCCAGTACCTAAAAGTCCTATTTATTTTTTATCTAAAATATGTACTTTGGTGATGGGCTCCATGGCCGTTGCTGAGCCTATTGTACATCACTGAATTTATTTCTCCTCCATGCTGCATCCCCACGATCCAATGATCACAATAGAGCCTTCTGGAAACAATTTACTGCCTCAACTTTGCATCTTCACCTAAATCAGTCCATTTCTAAAAATGAAGTATTTTTCACCATTTGGGTAATGAGACTTTTTTCCCCACTTATAACTACCTATCCAATTTTTTCCTAACTTTTCTCATCTGACTAAAACATCATTTATCAATCAAATCATTCCATATCTATGCCTCTCTTCTTTTCCTCTGCCCAACTCCTTTTTTAAGGTCTATTTACATAGTTACTATCTATACAAGAGCTGTAAACACACATGTGTGCATGCAGATATTTTATCTTTTGATATATGTCCTATACTTCTTTACATAATGTCTCCAAAACAGGGATTTGTCTTCTTGTGTTTATGTCCTACCCACTCTATCACATTTAGGAGGTGTTCAACCAATATTTAAAAATAGTTTTGGCCAAACACGGTGGCTCACACCCGTAATCCTAGCACTCTAGGAGCCTGATATGGGTGGATCGCTCAAGGTCAGGAGTTCAAAACCAGCCTGAGCCAGAGCAAGACCCCATCTCTACTAAAAATAGAAAGAAATTAATTGGCCAACTAAAAATATATAGAAAAAAATTAGCTGGGCATGGTGGTGCATGCCTGTAGTCCCAGGTACTCGGGAGGCTGAGGCAGTAGGATCACTCAGCCCAGGAGTTTGAGGTTGCTGAGAGCTAGGCTGACACCACAGCACTCACTCTAGCCTGGGCAACAAAGTGAGACTCTGTCTCAAAAAAAAAAAAAAAAAATAGTTTTGAAGCTATAAACAGGGAGAAATTATTTCTCTTGGTTCTTTCATCGATATTAAGGACTAGAAAGAAAAGCAGAAAAGTAATCTTTTTAAAGATAGAAATAGACAATTTTTTGATGAAAGATGTAGACAATGAGAAGTCAAGAGAAAAAATGTTTTCAAATAAATGCATGTTGTTCAAAGTGTTTAAAAAATTAAAAGATGTCTGTGTATGTATGTTTGTGTGCTATTTCCTATGGACTTAAAATATTTATGTATTTGAGCACAAAGATAAAGGGAGTGTAGAGGAATTTTTGATAGGACTGAAAGTCTAACATTTAAACTTATAGGAAACGTATAGGGTTCTTTTTCATGTGTTCGACTCTTATCGTCCAATTTATAGATTTCATTTCAATATCCACTTTGCCAGGATGGGTACTTTTTATATGCTGCACATTTGAATTGCTTTGGCTCATTTTATATCTTAGCATAATAGACATCCTCATGGCATAATGGAATTTTGATTTCAATTTTTTGCATTTCCCACTAAAAAGCAAGTGTGAGGACAGAGTTGTTTTCTTTTCTATCACATCTGTTACATAAACTAATTAGAGGGCATGTGGCCTTGTATTTACAGGGCAGCTTATGTTTGACACCATGAGTGTGGCCCACGTGCTGAATAACCAGGAGACTGCACAGGCTCTGGCAGATGGGCTGATGGAGCTGTCAGAAGAAAGTTCTGTAAGTGATTTTTTGAAGAAAGAGGAATATAAAAACCCCAACATTTAAATAAATTCTTAGTTTGCCTTTATCATTTTTTTTTTTTACTGGCTTATCCCTTTCAGAGCACAGTCCTCAGAGAAATTACATCAGTTTATAGAAACAGCCACTGGGAGATTCTGGGTGCAAGATGTATTAGGTACACAAAACAGACAAGTGGGGAAATCTTCTAGGTTATTTAAAGTTTATTGTATTGTGCACTGCTTTCTGTCTTGTGCTTAATTTCAGTCAGAAGCGACTGCTTTAAAAATGTGTTAATGGTTTTTTTTTATGTCATATAAACATTATTCAACAGTAAAACCAATTACTAGTATGAGGAAAAACCTGAGAAAGGGTGAAGCCAGATGTAATAAGATGAAGGGAAAGGGGCTAGATAAGAGAGGAAGAGAGAAAACACAAAAGAACATAACTAAGCCATCAGTGATTTGGTTGGGGGGGCGGCGGCAGGTGTGTGTGTGTGTGTGTGTGTGTGTGTGTGTGTGTGGACAGCCTGGAGCAGCGTTTTCATCAGAAACAAATCCTGGATACTCTCCCAGGAAAGTCAGTGAGGGGAGGCCAGACCACAGGCCTGCTCTCTCAGCCCTGAAGACGCAAGTGAAGTCTGCAGCTCTCCGTTTAGGGGAAGTCTGGACTAGGATGGGAATAAGGATGATTCTCTACAAGGTCTTCAGTTTTCTAGGGAAACATTCTCAAATCCTTCTCTTCCACTGTCATAGTTCTACTTTGTGGATGGATTTAATATGATCTCTGTGCATGTTCTCTCGCCTTATTGTTGTGTATCTGCTCTGATTTCAATGTAGCCTCCTGGGTCAGCACTAGACAACCTGCAGGCTTAGCTGTCCTGCCCAGTGTGGGTTCTGAGAAGCTGCAGTTTGCCGTGATTTTTCTCCTCCAAAGACAGCTCGACAACCTTGCCGATGCTCGGGCAGCCCCATGTGCTTGGGCAGTCCCTGGCAAGCTTTGCTGATAAAATGAGCAGGGACGTTCACAGAGATGACCCTGCATGTCTCCCCAAACACCAAAGGCATACTAAACATATTTGGTGTAGATTCAATGTACTTATTCCCACCTAATTATTTAAAAATTATCATGTGTGATATAATTTTGATAGTGTTCAAACCTATAAACTGAGAGGACACCACATTTGAGAGCCTCAGAATGTTTTTCCTGAAGTTCTGCTGCTGCTGCCTCTCTCCCAGGCCTTCTTCCCCCTGGAAACAATAAGATCCCCCTTGTCTCCTTTCCTCACTTGGCCAAGAGGTTGGTATGGGCCACTTTGATTCCAAAGATCTTGAGAGACCCTCCCACAGGACTTTAGCATCCTAACTGGATGGGGACAAAAAGTTGAAAACCAAGAGTATATATGGTAACTGAAATATAAGACTAACTAGAAAGTCCCACGTACTGACTCTGAGTGATAGTCACTTTGTTTCTGGACATGAAGATTAATTGGGTAGAAAGCTGAAAACTCTACTAAAAAATGTGTTCTCTTTTCTGCTACATTGTTGATGAACTGTATTTCAGATCAATGTCTTAAATAGAAATTTGGGGGGGGGGTATTTTTTTAGGACAGACCTCTGGAATTTTTGTCATATTTTCTGCTGAAGAAATGTGGTAAAAAGAGCAAAGATTTGGAAGGAAATGTTATTCTGACAAAATGTGACCCAAAGGCAGCATTCAATGGATTCATGAAGGTAAACTTGGTGCTATATTTTTATGTCATTGCTTTGCTGTAGAATTAGGCACATGTGGTGAAGAAATTCATAAACCATAATGATATTAATGCCCAGAATGCTTTCAAGTTGTTATTTCTCCTAAGAACTTCATTTTCGTGGACTATTATAAACAAGGGTGTTTTGTAGTTTCATAATATGAATAACATTTAAAGCCACTTAAAAGCATAAGCTGCACTATGTTGACTTGAAGAACACTGTTTGGTTGTAGAGGAAGAATTAGAAATTTGCATTTTTCTTTGCCACTTAGTTTAGTCCTTAGACAAAGAGAGAGAGAGTGTGTGTATGTGTGTGTGTGTGTGTGTGTGTGAGAGAGAGAGAGAGAGAGAGAGAGAGAGGAAGAGAGAGAACACTAAAAATGGTTCTTTTTTTTTTCTTCCTTGGGATTCAAATTCATAAAAGAAAAAAGTGGATTTAAAGTTAGTTCTTCAGGCAAGAAAGAATAATTTTGCCAGTACTATATTCAGAATCCATACATTCTTGGTTGTGTGAAATAATCAGGATGCAGGAAATGCTGAGAATTGCATTATCATTCAGAGGGCTGATTTCTATGTAGGGGGAAATGTCATTTTAGAACCATTTTATGTCCATAGCAAAGTCACCTATCTTTGATGTTTGAAGGTGTGGGATGCCAATTCCTAACACAAACTCTCCATGGAGACTGTTAGCAGAAATGGACTTCTGAGCTCCCCTAGCAGCCAAATCGTTTGTTGCACTATTAACGTGACAGTCTGGAGGAATTTGCTCATGCTCCTCTGGAGGAGAACACAGGGCAGGTCAAGGGCAGACATGCAGAACTGCTGGTGGCAGCGGGCGGGGTCCCCTCTGCCAAGTTGCCTCTAACTCACTCAGCAACACAAAAGGCCTGCAGTTGTTCAGACCTGCCCTTTGTGTTTTTTTTTTTTTTTTTTTTTTTTGATTGTTTTTTCAGAGACAGGATCTTGCTGTGTTGCCCAGGCCGGAGTGCATAGGGTCATCATAGCTCACAGCAACCTCAAACTCCTGGGCTCAAGCAATCCTCTCTCCTCAGCCTCCTGAGTAGCTGGGACTAGAGGTGTGTGCCACCATTCCTGGCTAATTTTCTTATATTTGTGGAGACAGGATCTCAGTATGTTGCCCAGGCTGGTCTCGAACTCCTGGCCTCAAGCAGTCCTCCCACCTCAGTCTCTCAAAGTGCTGAGATTACAGGTGTGAGCCACCACACACAGCCTAGACCCACCTTCCTGCTGTTGCCACAGCCTGAGCCTTAGTTTAATCCTTCCAAACCACAAACATCTCCCTGAGAGGAACGCTAATAAAGACCTTTCTGGGGCATCTCAACCATTTCTATATAGGAACCCTGCTTGCCTGATGCTTCTTCCCCAAATCTATCTTTAGTCCAGAGTTAGTTCTTTTCAGGAAACTCTCACGGATGTCTTCTCAGGAAGAGGGCAATTCCTCATCTTTTCAGCCCTAAATATTTATAGGAGCTAACCATTCGCTAGGTACTGTGCTAAAGATGAGACCAGGCAGCAAAATCAGACACGGTCCCTGCCGTTGTAGTAGATGAGACCTGCACACAAACAGACGCCATGCTGTGATCAGTGCCTGTCCACAGAACGCACAGGCAGGGTGGGCATGCTGGGTTGGGTGTTTATTCCACACTCTCTTTTCTGTTTCTCAGAGGCTGCTGCTTTTGCCTTGTTGTGGCAGCTACCATTTTGGGGGGGGTAGTTCTTGAGGACTCTTCCCCCCTGGGGTGGACATAGTCTCCATCCATCCTTCAGCCTGTGATAGCCTTTGAAAAATAGCACCCAGGCCTCAATACCACTCATTTTCCCTTGATTCAATAAAGGGAAGGATCAACACAGAAGCATGTTACAAAAGTTCCAAGGTTCTAAATTCTTCCCAAATCCTTTCAACGTCAGCTGATTCCTGCCTCCCTGGAAACCTACTGGAGTTCTTTCATCCATATTTATTGCTAAAGGTTAATCTGTTACCCCAAGCCCCAGGCATATAGACCCCATAAATGCTCCTCTTTGGAGCAAGAAAACTTGAAGAAAGCAGTAAGGGCAAAACGATAGGTGCTTCCTCTTCTGAAACATCACTTTCATGTTTGAAAAACTTCACTATTGGTGAGAACCATTTCTGGAATCTTTGACAACTAAGGGAATGGTCAATTGGAGAATTTCCTCTCAAGTCACTTTCACTCTTTGACTATCTTAGATTTCCTCTGCCAAATATAATAAAATTCACACTGAATCAAATCTTTTCAACCTGCTGTGACTTAAACATCTAATGACATTAATAAAATAATGCATGAAATTTGGGCTTGAAGTTGCCTCATTGTTAGAAATCAGGCCTGCTGTTTTCACATTGTCTGCCTGTAACAAAACTAGAGAAATGCAAAACTCCTTAATGCCTAGAAATTTCTTTGATGTTTTTCTTTTTTAAATCAAATTAGAAAAAAATGTGTGTTAGATTCTCATTTGGTTTTCTATTACTTAACACTAAGAGCTTTTGCACAAAGCCCACAAAACAAATTTGGGGCCCTCTAGGAGGAAGAACTATAGCTTAAATGTAAGTGCTGAATTAGGATAAAACTGAAAAGCTGATTTTCAGCTCACATTAGGGTTTATTTTTAACAGCATGGATACTCGTTCAGAAACCTCAGGAGCCGTAGTAGGGGAAAGTGAAAACTGCTCTGAGATATTTGTTTTAAAGACCCTTCCACAGGGGCTTGTGAAATAGGGTTGTCTGTCAAATCTAGGACTCTGTGTGTGCTTCTATCTAGCTATCATCTCTCTCTGTCTCTCTTGCTGCCCAATTGTTACTTATTCCTGGTTTTTGTCTGCCTGTAGTGTTTATGCTGAGACCATGCAACCATGGTGATGGGTGGCAGCCAGAATCATAGTTCCTGAGCTCTACCTGTCATTTTCACAACTATTTATGGCTTCGAATCCAGGCAGCCGAGTGTTTTCTGGCAGAAGCATCAGCAATAACTAGAATTGTCTCTGGAAAATGCAGTGTCTGCCTGTGCTCAATCCTAGAGGAAAATTCCTTCCACGTGCTCAAAGCCTATTTCTGCAAGCTGATTTCTTATGGTTTCCCTCACGTGTGTCATGGGGAGAGCCGAGGAAAGACTCGCCAACCCAAATTAAGAGTTTTTCCTATAAATGTACAAAGTTTGTTGCTCCTGTTACTTCCTCTGGATTTATTCCTAAAATCTAAGTAAGAGATGGCATCTTAATCTTTTAAAAAGTTCAAAATATTCTAGCAATTAAATGTATAATATAGAATGAGGGAAGTTGCCAATTTTAGGTTCAAACAAAATTATTATGCCCAATTGATTTCCTAAACACACACAGAAAATGTATATTTTAAAACATCGCCACTGACCAGAGGGGAAACCAAGCCCCACGGTGAGCAAGCAGGTTCTGAATTAGCCATGGCGGGCTGCGGGTCCACGCTGACACCTGAATTTTAATGCGTGAACATTCAAGTGAGCCTTACAATGGGGCGATATCCCAGGTAAAGGTGGCTCTCTTACCTGTGAGAGCCACACTATGGTTCTGTACTGTTTGGGTGATCTTAATTTTGGCCCAAACAATGGGAGCTTGATTTTCATTTTACGTCTGTAACCACTTTCTACCTCCACAACCATTGGTGTCACCACTGACTTGTTGAAGTTCTCTCTCCACTATACATAATCAGCACTATTATTTACTTATTAAGAAGAGTGTGTTCCAGTCAGAGAGAAATTTTGAATTATTTTGTCACAATTCAAAGTAGATTATTTTCCCCCAGCCGTAAGTATAAATACATGCCAGGCTGGTCTGGGGAGGACAAAAGAAATGAGTGAATGACTCCCTGCAGCAGACGCGACATGTTTAGGCTCTGGCGGGGCCTCCTGACACCCAGGGCTAGAGCTTCCTGCCGCAGTTCAAGGACCAGGGCTCTTGTACAAAGGCAGCGGGCTGCCACAGGAATATGGCAGCTACTAAATAAAAATTCATTTTTGCCTGAGTAAAGTAAGGTAAAGGAGTCATACATACAAACTGATGCTTTTCTTCCAGCCTCGCCCTGGACAGCAAGGGATTACTGTTGGTAGCTTTATCTTTGATTCGGAAGGCAGCAGCCATGACCATTAATCATCTTCGTCTCAGGCCGGGCGCGGTGGCTCACGCCTGTAATCCTGGGAGGCCAAGGCGGGCAGATTGCTCGAGGTCGGGAGTTCGAAACCAGCCTGAGCGAGACTTCGTCTCTACTAAAAATAGAAAGAAATTAATTGACCAACTAAAAATATATATACAAAAAATTAGCCGGGCATGGTGGTGCATGCCTGTAGTCCCAGCTACTTGGGAGGCTGAGGCAGGAGGATCGCTTGAGCCCAGGAAATTGAGGTTGCTGTGAGCTAGACTGACGCTATGGCACTCACTGTAGCCAGGGCAACAAAAGTGAGACTCTGTCTCAAAAAAAAAAAAAAAAAAAATCACCTTCATCTCTCACTACAAACATGGGACCACTGTTCCATCGCTAGGTGGACTCTGGGATGCTGCAGGCAGTAGGGGTTGGGGGTGGGGACTCATTTTTTAATGTGCTAAATTATATATGGAGGCCACAACAAGAACGATCCACAAGGTAAAGTGAAGAAAGGAGCAGCCAGACTGAAATGCACAGGCCTAGAAAGGGCACTTGAATTGTTAATGACACATTGTCATTAGGTGAAAAGGGGGAGAATTTTAAACAGTGTTGTTAGCTTTTTCCCTCTGGCATCCTAAAAATAGGATAACCTATTTGCGGTCAACTGAGAAGCTACAGAGCAGAGCCAAGGTGGAAGAATGTGTGTGATTCTTTAAGCCTGCGAGGGAGGAGACCTGGCATAGCAGTATCACTCCCTCCCTCCTTCCCAGGGAAAAGGGAGCTTCAGTGAGTTTAGTTTCTTAAGTATAATGTAGTTTAAAAGAAAACAAAGGTTATTTTCTTAAAACATAAAATTTAAGAGAGCCATCCCACTTGTCAAACGCTTCATTCATTGTGTCTAGGGCCCGCTGTGGTCATGGCTGCAGGCAGGTGGCTTCCACAGGGCCTCATGGGCACAGCGTACCGGCTGGGCTTGTGGAGTTCCCAAGCCTACATCCAAATAATCAACTCTCCAATTAATCTTCAGGAAGGAAACATCACAGAAGATAATTCTCAGGACCCAAAGTCAAGTCTCAGCAAAAACGATCTAAATCTTGAAGCACTGCTGAAACTGGTAAGCCGATTATTACATCCCATGAATGTACCATTTGTTTTGCTCCTGGCAGTGAAGCTTCAGCCTTTATTCTGGTTAGTTCTTTGTTTTCCTTGAAAATTTCCCTTAGGGGGCTTTAAAAAACCCAAATATAATCGGGGGAATCCAGCTCATAGATTTTTCTTTCAAATAAGCCCTGGACTGAAGAAGAAGTTGAGCCAGAAGAATGGAGATGTTACATCTTGGGAGCAAAACCAATCTGCATGTTACTCCATGGTTTTCCAATATGATACGAGGATGTCATTTAAGGAAATGGCACATGGACAAAGGCTCACAGTTTCTAACTGACCTACCAACTTATGGTCTGACTTTAAAAGTTGACTCTAATGCAGATAATGTTTAGGGCTCCATCTTTCTGTCTAAAAAGGGTAACGTGCAGAAGAAGCCGCAGCAGCTGTGGTAGCGGGTCCTGTCCTACTGTCTTCCCTGGCATGTATGTACTGTTTTGTATTCTTCAAAACACATACACTTTTATCACATTTCATTCTCAGAATCCTGTAAAGTAGATGTTACTAGCCGCATTTCATAGACAGAACTAGAGTTAGAAAAGTTAAATGGCTTCCCTAAGGTCAGACAATTGGGAGAGAAAAAAACCTTAAATGCTTCATCCCTGAGTTCAGACCCAAGGGTCTTTCCCAGACCTCTGACACCCCAGGTGTGTCAACTCACTACAGATGGTGCAGGCTATGGACCCCAGGTCATGTATGCTCGCTCACTCACCCCCAAATCCACCAGGAATCACCAAGGAGGAGTGTATTTACATAGTGCAGTGAGTATAATAGTATTTCATCTGACTACTGATAATAATATCTGACAATGGTTTTAAAACAACAATGAAAGGTTTGACAATGACAACCTTAAGTCAAAATGATTGTAAATGTTGGATAACTCCAATATGCAAACACATATACATACATAAATGCACAGAAAAATATAATAATGGACTACAAGCCAACTAGCAAGTAGGATGCAGATGTAATTTTTAACTCATTAGATATGTCTAAATCAGTTTTATATACAGATCATGTCTTTGGAAGGTAATACTTGAGTAACCAAGAACAATGTGTTTATAGATTTCAAACAGAGTGAGTTTTCATTCCTTTTAAATTACTTTTTACATTTTAATTTTAGTTAATGAAATTATGATTGGCTCATCTTGGTAAAGATCACATAGCATTACACTTAGTACTGTTACATATGTGTATATTTTTCATTTCAAACAAGACATTTCTTTTTTTTTTTTTTTTTTTTTGAGACAGAGTCTCACTTTGTTGCCCAGGCTAGAGTGAGTGCCGTGGCATCAGCCTAGCTCACAGCAACCTCAAACTCCTGGGCTCGAGTGATCCTTCTGCCTCAGCCTCCCGGGTAGCTGGGACTACAGGCATGCGCCCCCATGCCCGGCTAATTTTTTATATATATATCAGTTGGCCAATTAATTTCTTTGTATTTATAGTAGAGACGGGGTCTCACTCTTGCTCAGGCTGGTTTTGAACTCCTGACCTTGAGCAATCCGCCCGCCTCGGCCTCCCAAGAGCTAGGATTACAGGCGTGAGCCACAGCGCCCGGCCCAAGACATTTCTTTAAACAAAAAGATGCTTAACTTGAAGAGAAAACTATCTAGGAATCATTTTTTTCAAGTAATTTATTCTCACTTAAAGACAGATTGCCCTACATGTAAGAGCTACATACAAGAATGTTATAAAATTGTCCTTGGTTTTACAATGATAAGTGAAAAGCATCAAAATTCTCTAACCAAACAAGGTAGGCAAGGATATATATAGAGAGAGTTAAAACAGTGAGAGCAAAAAAAACCTCATTGGAATATAAACATAAGAGCTGAATGATCATGCCACTGAGGGAGAAAGTAAGTCTTTTTGCAGAATCAGAACCAGTATTTTTCCCCATCTCACCTCCATTCTGATATTGATCAACACATCCCATTGGCCATTAATTTTAAAAATGCTTGTGCACGTACACTACTTACTTGGTGTACAATAAAGGAATGGGGAAGGGGAAATGAAAGAATAGAGAAAACTATACTGGAATAGGATATGATGGAACTGAATTGTAGTTTTCTAATTGAGAATGTGTTCTTGGTCTATAAGGACAGCCCTCTGGAGTAAATAGCAGGTTCCCCTTGCAGTAGACACCTCCTGTCTGCCACTGGAACACATCAATTATATCGTCCACCTCTGTCTCCAACCGCGCTGGTGTGTTTGCTTCATTGATTGGGTGCCTGTCACATTGGAATCTAATCTCCCTCACCAACAAACCCTGTCTGTCATTCTCAACAGGCCTTCATTAGTTTACTCTTTTTTTCTTTTTTTGAGACAGAGTGTCGCTTTGCTGCCCAGGCTAGAGTGAGTGCTGTGGCATCAGCCTAGCTCACAGCAACCTTAAACTCCTGGGATCAAGCAATCCTGCTGCCTCAGCCTCCCAAGTAGCTGGGACTACAGGCATGCGCCACCATGCCCGGCTAATTTTTTCTATATATATTAGTTGGCCAATTAATTTCTTTCTATTTATAGTAGAGACGGGGTCTCACTCTTGCTCAGGCTGGTTTCGAACTCCTGACCTCGAGCAATCCGCCCGCCTTGGCCTCCCAGAGTATTAGGATTATAGGCGTGAGCCACCGTGCCCGGCCCATTAGTTTACTCTTAATCTTAAATGGTACCTGAGAACTGTCCGGCTCTACCATGTTCAAATTAATATGATCCAACTTGACTCCTTCCTTGGCTTTTTCCAGCAATGGTGAGTGCTGGAACCCCCTTAGCTGCTTCTTCACAAAAGAGGTTCTGCACGGCATGAGGACATGAGCAGCAGCAGGAGCAGCAGAAGCAGTATCATCTTGTTTATTTGGAGCACTGTGGGGTATACCTAGGGCTGGAGGGAAAGAGGCAATTGCATTCTACAGTATTAATAATTCTAGGCTCAAATACAAGGGCATTACATTCTTTAAAAAAATCAAACATTGTAACCATTTTCTATTATAAAGATGTTCATCTTATAACTTCTGAAATATATAGATAAAAGGAAAAAAATACCTAGTTCCAATAAAATAAAAGAAAACTTGGAAGGATAGAAAACATAGGACATCTGGCAACCCAGCTAGCCAGAGAGGTAGGCTCACAGCTCCCAAGCTGGATACTTTTTCCTAAATACACAGAAAGAACAGTATATGTTTCAGTTTTTCATAAAATGCCAGAGGGAAGCAAATTAGTTAACAATGAGAGGTTGTCTTAGTCTGTTTGTGCTGCTATAATAGAATACCTGATACTGGGTAATTTATAAAGAAAACAAATTCATTTCTCACCATCTGGAGGCTGGGAAGCTCAAGATCAAGGTCAGCATCCGTTGAGGGCTCTCTTGCTGTGTCCTCACAAGGAGAAAGATGGGAGGGCAAGAGAGGACCAAATCTCTCCACAAGCTAAGGGCACCTCATCCCATTCATGAGGAAGGAGCCCTCATAGCCTAGTCACCTGTTAAAGGCCCCACCTGTTAATGCTATCACACTGCCAACACCTGGATTTTGGAAGGGACACATTCAAACCGTAGCAGAGGGCTGGCTTGTTTCAGTTCTTCTGTCTGCAGGTTAATCAATAAAACACTACTGGGAAAATGAAATAGGAAAATAAAAATGGACAACCCAAAAGCTTCTCACCGTACTGTAACCTCCATGCAGGCAGGATTCTGTCATTTTCTCATCATTATATAGCCCGTACCCAGCATAAGACACTTAAGACACATTTGGATGGATAGATGGATAAAAGTAAAGTTTCCATCTGCCCTCCTCTACATCCAAGGTTAAAAGTCCCCTGTCTACAAAGGCATAAGCCTGGCTTGACGTGAGGGGCTATTTGGTGATACTGGGGACGGGTGATGCTGGCGGGTCTTCCACAGTCCCCTATCAAGGTTCCCTTCCATCTTGCATATCAGAAACCAGGACCCCTGACTGTTCAGTGCTTCCTCTTCTCTAACTGCATGAATTCCAGGCTTCTTGAGGCCTGAACAGAGTCATTATGTTTTTTCCTATTAATGCTTAATGCTTCTTACAGGAGAGCAAACTCCAGATGGACTCAGCAGAAAAGCGAACTAGAGTTGTCAGGGAACTCTTACAGAGTGAGAGAAAATACGTGCAGATGCTGGAAATTGTGCGAGATATTTATGCAACGCCACTGAAAGCAGCATTGTCATCGAACAGAGCAATTCTGAGTGCTGTAAATATCCACATCATTTTCTCTGATGTTCTGCAGATTTTAAGTCTCAACAGGTAAACCCTGAATAGGTATTTTTAAAAATATTCATTATGCCACGGGAGGAGCCCACACTTTATTGTTTTAAAAGCTGTATAGAGGTTCAGTCCTTCTCTGCCATTCGTGGGGAGGGACCCCGACCACCTCAGAGAGGAGAGAGCCTTCCGTCACATCACTCACCATACTGTGGGCAGGAATGGTGATTCCCAGGGCCACACCTTCCCCAGGTCACAGCCACGGTGTGCAGGGTGGGGCTCAGTGCCTGCGCGTTCTGTGATTGACACAGACTATTCATGAACGGACAACTGGAAGGAGAGCCACAGAGAGGTGTTCTTCATCAGCGGTGTCTAGTTGAGCAATGGGAAAGGAACTGAATGATTTAATGGGATTAAGCCACAAGGATCCTTTGCTTAGAGAGCCCAAGGCTGGGGGTCAGCATATTTTCCAGTGCATATCGCAAGAGGGAAAAGTGAGCCACCTGAGGTCAAGGAAAACAAACTGAGCATGTGCGTCTCTCACAGTAACTCTCTGGGTAACTCGGAGTAAGCTCCTGACCCTCAAGGGCCCCCAGCTCCTATGAAATGAAGAGGCTGAACTAAGCTCTTCAGCGTTCAAGGCCTGTGATAGCCGAGTGAGGGGTTCTGGCATCCGGCTGTGGAAGCGGGTGGAGCACTGTCCCCGGACCACTGCGTGAGCCTTCGTGCCTGCCCCGGCCACATGGGAAGGGGGCATTCAGGGGCAGCTGTATGGAGGCCAGTGTGGGGTTCTGGCTCAAGGAATTAAGGTGGAAATGCGGGATCCCACCATAGCTGACCCGCTCCCTCCCGGCCCAGCTCCCGGTTCCTGCCACTGATGCAGAAAATGTCAGGCAGCCCGGTCACACGGCTGCTTGCCGCCTCCCCGTGGCTCCGAGGGCCAGCGCTGCCCGTGGCCGGTTAGAGGGCACGCTGCTAGGGCCGGCCGCCTGCCGCTGCCTGCTACGGGGCCCTGCGTGCTGACATCCACTGTCCAGGCCTGCTTGGTGCTTGGCAGCCTCTTGTCATCCACCTGCGCTGGTTGCATGATCCTGATTGGTTAATTTTTGAATCCCCCTGTTGCTGATTGGATGTTAAAGCTTGTTGCTGATTGGATGTTAAAGCTTGTAGTTGATTGGATGCTTTTTGAGTCCTACTAAGGGTATAAAAGCAGAAGGAGAACAAGGAAGGGGGTGGTCAGAAGATTAGAAGACAGGAAGAGAGCTGTAACACTTGCTGGGTTGAGCCTGCAGGAAGAATACTGTTCTCTGACTCTTCTCGGTTCTTTCCCTGGTCTAGAGTTGGAACACTAGCTGTACATCCGCATCTGCACTGCTCTGTGTCAAGAACAGAGTATGGCACCACAGCCCTGCTGTAAAGCACTAGGCTGGAAAAGGCTGCACTAATAACAATGAATCAGTTGTTTAAATTTATAGGTTACTCTAGCTAATAGTCCGTGGCTATACTTTTCTCATATTGCAGGGGGTTTCTAGATAACCTGAGAGACAGACTACAGGAATGGAGCCCAGCTCACTGTGTGGGAGAAATAGTCATAAAGTTTGGAAGCCAGTTGAACACATATACCAATTTCTTCAACAATTACCCTGTTGTTCTGAAAACTATTGAGAAGGTAAGTGACTGAGTTGTAATCAATTATCCTATTTGATCTTCTGAGTTCGAAAGGAAGTTATACGGCAACCCAAAGGACTGCAATAAATAGGAGAGGTTCTTCTCTGCTCTCAGCTTCCAGCTCTCCTCCTGTATATTGTGAACTCTGAGGACAGGGACCCTGACTTAGGGGCCAGCACCGTGCTGGATACACGGCAATGCCCCGGAACTGGTTGTTAAACTGAACTAATCCTCATAAAAACTGCCAGACTTTCACCTGCCCCAGACACCCCGCGGTTCAATTCCAGGAAAAGGTTCAACAATTGGGTAGAAGCGAGACTGAGCCTTGATCCCGGTCTGCTACTGCGATCCTGTGTGGCCTTGACAAGGTCAGCTACCTCATGTAGAAAGCAAATTAATAATCCACATATATCTTGAAATAAGGCATTCAACTTATGAAATCTCACTATGAAATAAGGAACTTTGGGGTCTGACATTTGGTCTTCCATTCCCTAGACAGCTCACTATAAACAGTTTTCTCTGTTGTGACTTATGCCATTATTGAATCTGAGCAGGAATATCCAGTTCTCTTCTGCACCACTTGCTGCTCTTGTTGGGATCTCTTCTGATAGAAATAAGATCACTCTCCCTCCTCAATTTGTATTGAAAGTGTGGCACAGACGCTGTCTTGCCACGTGGCAGCCACAGGGCAGTGCACTTTGTCAGTATCCACTGCGCCCATGTGTCTTCACTGAGACCCTGCAGGGAAGGCCTGCGGGCTCGGAGGCCTCTGGGTGATTCCTGCCCTAGGACATCTTCCTGTGTAGTGTTCCTCCCACCCCACCCAAGGATGTTAGTCTCTGCTGGACAGCCTGACGATGCAACTGACCTTGAGACAAGACTTGGAGCAAAGCATCACATAATATCAGAAACAAATTGGTGCCCAAAATTTTATAGCTATGGATAATAATAATAGTTATTTCATTAGCATAGTGTGTACATGTAAGTACTCAATAAATGTTAGCTGTTAATATTATTGAAATCAGTGAATATCTGATTTCTAGAAATTAGCATTACTGACCTCTTTCAGGCATGGAAAAGGATGTGACTTCATGAGTGCTCTAATAGTGATGAATGAATACATTTTAACAGATATTAAGTACAGTGGAACACTCGTGTAACGTTACTATGGAAAACATAATTAACAGCAGTACTAATGGTAAATACCATTCATAGTCAAGCTTTTGCTATAATGAAATAACATTTATTGCACGATGGGCACTTGATGGATAGGATCGTTTTTTCCCACTCACCAGAATTAGATATGATGTCTATTTTACAGATGAGAAAGCTGAGGCTCAGAAAAATTAAGTAACGTGACAAGGTCACATATTCAATTTATTCTAATTCGAGTCCTGGCCCACTTGGTTGCAAAGTCTATGCTTACTTGTCTTTACTGATTAAGTTCAGTGAATAGGGTTAGGTCTATAGTATAACTAATACACTATAGTTAATATATTAGGAAGATACCAGTAGCACTAGTAATACTCTGATCAGATGTCGATGCTGCCCTTTTGCTTCAAATGTTCCATAGATCATGCTTGCTCGGTGGGACAGAAGGCTGTACAATGGGCTCATAGAGCAAAGTTCTGACAATTTAATTCTTACCTTTTAGTGCAGAGAAATGACACCAGCATTCCGGGCTTTCCTGAAGAGGCACGATAAGACCATTGTTACCAAGATGCTGAGGTAAGTTCTGAGAGAGAGACAGTTGGAGCCCCTCGAAGACAGGGCGTTCCTCGACCTTCAGATAAAGATGAGAGTACCCTTCCTTCTGCCTTGTCCAGCCTGCCAGAGCTGCTTTTGTACCCATCCCGAAGATTTGAAGAATATATTAATCTTCTCTATGCTCTGAGGCTTCACACTCCTGCAGAACACATCGACCGTGGGGACTTGACCACTGCAGTTGACCAAATCAAAAAATACAAAAGTTATATAGATCAGGTGGGTTGCTGGTAAGAATCTTTTAACAATGTTACAGTGCTTTTGTGGTGCTCTCACTCAGAGACCCTGAGATACTTTTATATCCTTGTGGTGTCTTTCACTCCCCATGTTTCATCCTTTTAAAGCTAAATCAGTAGTTGCGTTCAGTGATTTTGAACCCTGAAGGCATCTATTTTAAGCCAAACAACATGAGAATGTTTTCAGATATCTGCACAAATACAATAAAACCTCTGTGAAAGTTTAAAGAATGGGGTATTTGGATTGATTTTTCTGGATAATGAAAAAAACCATAACGTAAAATCCTTTGTTTCTGAAAATATTTTTAACGTATTAATTAGCTTTCCTGCCTTAGTAAGTACAATGATCATAACTATTCTCTGAAGAAGTAATTAAGCATCCTAGAGTACAGTCCTACGGTTCTGAAAATACCATCGAGGTATTGTACATACTGTACAAGAGTCTGGGCTGAATGTAAACTGCTAACACATTATGCCTTAGAGATGCTTTTTTGAAGATAGTTTTGTTACTTGCCTTTGTTTTAAAACATTGGCAGAAAATTGAAATTTTTTTATTATATGAAATCCTAGGTTCTGTATCAAGGGCCATAACAATTTTAATCTATGTCTTTTATGAATAAAAATGTCACAGTTTGAGTTTGCCTAAAATCACCTTTTTTCCTAGATGAAGCAAAACATCTCTATGAAGGATCAGCTGTCAGATATACAGAGAATCATCAGGGGGTGCCCCGTAGGTATTCTGACATTCTTGCTATATCTCACGCTCATGAACATAACCTCAAGTCACTGGCAAAAGGAGACAAATGGATCCCGAGGCAGCTAACGTTTGTGGGGTCCCCGCTGCGTGTCAGGCACTGCCAAGCTCTCCAGTTCCACACCCTTGTTATCTGCGAGGGTGCTCTGTAAGAAGAGGCACAAGGGGGTTTGTTCCTATCCCGTAACTTTTCTACCATCTTTGCTCCTTTATTGGTATTCCTGTGGTCATGACCCCGTTTGAGGAAAAGTTCCATGTGTCCTGTTTGTTTTCTATCTCCTTGCACGTAGTACCTGGTACAGGATTCTGCACACTGAACATGTCTGAACAATTTTTAGAAGTCCTCTGTTAGCTATCTGTTACCTAGAGAATGTCACCTGTCCCCATCCTACCTTCTCTCTTATAGCCTCCCCTACCACCTTAGGCTCAAACCACACAGATGTGCTCACGACTCTCTAAGAGTGTTAGCCCCTTTTCACACATCTGTGCTCTGCACATACTCTTTCTTTCCTTCCTATTCCACTGGGTAAACTAATATTCATTCTTTAAAACTCTAACTCAATCATTTTCTTTGCGAAGTTTTCCCCAATATCTCCAACTGTGAATCTCTCCTTCCTAAGTATTTTGTATTCTGAGCATGTTATATTTTATTACAATCCTTCATTCACAAAACTGGGAGCTCCATCATGTATGAGCTATGATTTATGTGTCTTCTAGTGTCTGGCACACAGTGGGAGCTCAATATATGAATTATGTCAAATTGAAATATCCATTGATTGGAGAGGTTATTTTTATTAGGTCAAATTGGGGAAGCAAGATGGAGTTGTTTTGTCATAACTTCAGTTTGCACATTTGGTAGGGAAAGAGAAGTGGAGTTGACTGGGTTGCAAAAGTCCACAATCTCAGAACTCACAGAGCCTGCAGAACTTTATCTCTGGATCACTGTTCCCACCAAGAGATCATCTCTGTGACTAGATTGATACAAGGGCCTGACTTTTTAATCATACTATTAATAATTCATTCACTTCCTTGTCTTCATGGCTCCCTTCTTGCCCACCCCCAACTTTGTTTTTGATACTAGGAAAGCATTTACAAATAAAACAATGATTTCAGTAGTTAGAAAATTTTGTTAACATTCTCAAATATAGTTTTCTTTATCACCACTGTGGTCTTTCTAAAGAAAGCTTGTTGTCTAAACAGTGAAAACATTCACATTTTCATAATTGAACTGAATTTTAGTCAACACCTCCATCTTCTGGGATATAAAATGGTTCTGCAGTAGTGAGATTTTTTTAATTCAAAAAAATTTACATGCTTCTAATTTTGTTTTTGATTTTATAGATGCTGTCAGAAGTAAACAGATATCTGATTAGGATCCAAGAAGTAGCCCAACTTCACTGCTGTGATGAGGAAATAAGTTTCCCTTTAAGGTAAACAACAATTAACTACCTGAAGGCTGTGAACTCCTATGAGCATCTTATATTCCCAGCATTCGGTACAATGTCTGACATATTGTGGGTTTATGATAAATCTTCGCATTGAACTGAAAAGTTATACCCATACTCCTCTGAGATAGTGTAAGGTACTTTATCACTGTGCTCTGAGCAGCTACTGGTAGAATGAGAGAAAATAAGCTGTCCCTGCTGGGACCACAAACTCCACAGAAACAGGAATTCTGAAGGTTGGTCACTTTCCTACTTAGATAAGATCCACGTGTTGATTTTACACCAACTATCTGCTCAATTATAAGAAAGAGAGGACCAATTTATTGTTATCCTCAGATAGTTATTGAGGTCAGTATTAAAAATGATCTCATGATATCTAGTTTGCACAGTGCTTAGAGTAGTGTAAGAACAAAAGATAGAAGGATGCTAATTTCCATAAATTAGTTACCCTTTTTCTCCTTTAGAACAAGGATGGGCAAACTTTTCTCTAAAGGTTCAGAGATAGTAAATATTTCAGGTTTTGCTGGCCAAATGATCTCTGTAGCAACTACTTAACTTTGCTATTGTAGCACAAAAGCAGCTACAAAAATGATATAATACATAACAAATAATACACTATTCATAAGCAGTATAATACATAAATGAACAAGCATGGCAGTGTTCCAATAAAGCTTTATTTACAAAACCAGGTGGTTAACCATACTTTGCTGATGTTTGCTTTAAAAAACTATTTGTCAAACTATGTTTTCAGTATTAATGGCAAAGATAGTGACTCAACAAATAGCAACCAAAAAGAAGGGGAATTAACTCCTTTAATTTGTCCAACTCTAATAAAGGTAATAAAAATTGATTTGTTATTTCAAGGAATATTTCAGCAAATGTTTCCCAAAGGCACAGGGCAGCAGGGTAGGTGAAGAAATTAGTCCCCACACCTCCATCCTCACATGGACTGTATCTTAAAGGAAAATCAAATCACACAACTGTGTCACTTTTCCCAATGTGAAGGCATTTTTTGTTTTCTTTGGTTTTGTTGTTTTTGGTTAGTAGCAATAGGAAAGAGCTACAATGATTGAAGGAAACTAGCTACCAAACCAGCAATTTTAAACACACTGGTATGGTAGGAGACATGCTAGGGATTGCTCTAGTTTTGGGGCATTAGATTATTTTAATTTCATATATTCCTTCTCAAACGCCCTTCCTTTCTTTATATATGTGTGAGTTTCTATATCATTTTCCTTCTCTCTGTAAAACTTTTAACATTTCTTAATGTTCTGCTAAGGTATACAGGCAATAAATTCCCTACATTTTTGTTAGTCTGATAAATTCTTTATTTCTCCTTCATGTTTGAAAGAAAATTTTGCTGGATATAGAATTCTAGGTTGTTGGGTTTTTTTTCTTTCACCACTTTAATTATTTTATTCTACTCTCTTCTTACTTGCATGGTTTATGAAAAGTCCAATGTAATTCTTATCCTTGTTCCTCTGTAGGTAAGGCGGGTTTTCTTTGTATTCTGGATTCTTTCAAGATTTTTTCTTTGTCTTTGATTTTCTGCAGTTTCAATGTATTATGCCTAGGTGTAGATTTTTGGGTATATATCCTGCTCAGTGGTCTCTGAGCTTCCTAGAGCTGTGGTTTGCTGTCAACAATTTTTTTGACAGTTTTTAAATATATTTTTTATTCAGACTATCAATCTTTTAATTACCTATCTTATTGCCCTAAGCAATTGTAAGCTAGGCAATACTTTGCCTTTTAAAAAGATGACGTCTAGGGGAAACAAGGCAGAACATTTATATTTCAAAAGCACTGAGCTAAGACCTTAGGCCTAAATATTGTACCATCATTTGATCATACCAAGGAAAAAAAAAGGTTTTGTGTAAAGTCTAAGTTAAGACAAGATGGGCAGGAAAAGTACCCAACAAAGGCAATACTTGTCATTTAGAACAATGGTAGGAGTTTTTAGTGACTCAGTCCTCCCTCTCAGACACTCTTATAAATGGAAATTTCCTTTAAACATTCAAATTTCTCATATAAAAGGGTTTCGATATATCCAACTCAGGGTCAGGAGTGATGGCTCACTCCTGCAATCCCAGAACTTTGGGAGGCTGAGGCAGGAGGGTCACCAGAGGCCAGGAGTTTGAGACCAATCTGAGCAACAAAATGAGACCCTGTCTCTACTAAAAAAAAAAAAAAAAAAAAAAAATTAGAAAAATCAGCCAGGCATGGCGGCATGTGCCTGCAGCCCCAGCCACTTGGGAGGCTAAGGCAGGAGGATCACCCAAACCCGTGAGTTTGAGGTTGCAGTGAGCTATGAGGACGTCACTGCACTTCAGTCTGGACAACAGAGTTAAACCCTGTGTCAAAAAAAAAAAAAATCCGATTAAATGCCAAAAAGATGTGTTTTAGGTAGGTGGTCTTTTTAACTTTGCTGCCATTTTCTACCCAAAATTACTGAATCTGGGGTGAAGTCCAGTAAGAAATGGGGTTAAGAAAAAGGCATTTCTATACCTGGACTTAGCATGGATAGATCCAAAAAAGAAGCAAATGTCTCTTACCTCAGGGCCTACCTTTTGTAAATACTCTATCCAGTATAACTTCCTTTTCGCCTTTGGGGCAGGATAGTAACTAAGCCAAAAGGTTAGCAGGTTTGATTTTTTATATTAATTAGTCATTTAAGCTTTTTATTTGCCTTTTGTAAAGACACTTTTAAATCTTTTTGCAAGCTTCTGCACATCATTAGGCATCCCCAGATGATACTAATTTGAAGGCCCTCATAGAGCTGTCCATCTGGAACGTTTCTGTAAGCATTTGATGCTTCTGGGGCTGGATAGGTAGGTGTAGGCACAAAGTAGAGTACTCAGTTCTTCAGGAATTAAGGATCCCATTTTTACCTTGAATCTTGGCTTTGGCTCTCAGATTCCATGATTGATTCAGACAGTGATTTTTCCGTTCCTAACCCAAATATGCAGGAAAAAGGAACAAAGGGATAGAACACAGACATCTCTGCGAATTCCTGAAAGTTGGAGTTCACAACCCCTGTAGTTTTGCCATTTACTGCCAGTTTCCATCTGACCCAGTGAGACATCTGAGGCCTCTAACTGGATCTGAGCCAGTTAATTACTGGATCCAATCTAATCCCAGAACCAGTCCAGTTTGTATGGTGACTTCTGAACCAGTTAGGATTAAAAATTTGCTTAAACGAACTTGGAGAGCTCAAAACACAAGTGTGTGGGGTTTGGAATCCAAGAGAGAACTTACCCACAAGCCCCAGTTACTTGGAGAGAGCAGTGGACACAATGGGCCCACAGGTACCTCACTTGTTCACTTGGCACTCCTGGGGGTCTCTGGGAGTTCTATTTCAAAACGCACTTCTGAAAAATTAGATTTAACAGAGTTTAAACGAGGTAAGAACAATTCATGAAACGGGAAGCTCCTGAACCAGACCAGGTTCAGAGAGACTCCCGCTCTGCCACATGGTTGAAGAAGATTCCTGGACAGCAAAGGCAAAATGAGGTACAGGGAATGGAAATGAAGTAGAGAAACAGCTGCGTTGGTTACAACTCAGTGTTTGCCTGATTTAAACACAGTTTGAACAGTTGGCTGCCTTTGATTGGCCAAAGCTCAGTGATTAACAAAGAAGGAAATGGAGCTGACTTCAGCCAGGACAAACAGCTGACATTTTTGCTTTTGAACTTTTTAGTTGAAGTACCCATCTAAGTGAAACTGGTAAGCCTCAACCTAACTTATAATTAATCAAGGAAGCAATAGGTGTCTACAAAGAGGTGGAAAACAGTTTCTATGGGATACAAAAAAATTCACAAAAACAGCTCGAAAAAAGGAAGGTCTCAATAGCTGTAAACTGGGTGTGACCCACGTTTCTGTCTGGGTATATTTTCTAGGGTCTCAGCACCTCAGCTGACCATGTATACATAAATGTCTAGAAGCAGATTACAGGTAATCAAAAGCTGTTTGCAGAGGGAAAATAATCAACAATTGACAAAAGTTACACAAACATCAACTCAGGACAGGCTCAACCCTCACCGGGGAATCAAACTTAAGCTGCTGTGGTGAAAGCACAGAACTTTAACCACTAGGCTACAAGGTAAATTGACCTCCACCATTATTCCCACAGAAGCAGTGTTCAAAAGATTTTTATCTTTGTTTTAGATATTTGCTCTTAAATTTTGTCAAGAGAATTCCTAAGGCTAGCCATGAAATCGTTATGTGTTCTTTTAGTTCTGATCTTTTCATAAATACAAATTAAGACAATTTTTAGAATAAGGAATCTCTAAAATCTATTTTTTAAATTGAGGAGGCTTTAACCTAAAGGATCCACTTTGGCCATTACATTTTTTAACGATGTACTTATTTTAAAGTGAGCTAACCCAACAGCCTCTCCAGATGTAATCCAAAGATCCCCTCATTCTTCCAGAAATAGGCTAAGATAGCAAAAAAAGTTGAGGCAACAAAAGCTTCTTATGAATGGGACCTTTTATGACCAACACAGAAAGACAGAGCAATAGGGAAAACATTATTTCTAGGAGGAAAGGGAGTCACATAAACATACATATCAAAGCACAAATGCCTTACAAAACAAGTGAAACCCAAAATTCAAGAGTATTCTTCCAGACAGACTCTCTATTCTCCCCCCAGTTAGGGAGAAGTCTCCCCAAGACAAGACTCTTCCTATAATGTACGGAAAGCCAACCAAGACCCATGAGGGAGCCACAATGCCTCCAGAGAGGCTAAAAATTGGAAGGAGGAGGTGGGGTGCTATGTGCACTTTGAATACTCACCAGGTGGTCTTCTAGTTCCAGAGACCTTTCTCCACTATGAACAGCTCCAAGCACCATGGGTCAACAATGTCAGGGACGGCACCAGAGATGGCTCTCAGCCCAACAGAACTGAGTGGCCACTAGGGCACATCTCAGTCTGCCCCACTGGTTAGAGGCTGCAGAACCTCAGGAAAGTGTCCACCAGGGCTATCCCAGATGAGCCCCTGTTTTGTTACAGCCTTACCAGGTTCACTGCCTGCTGCTCAAGAGGAAGCCAATATGCTGAGAGAGCAAGGATTACAACAGAGACAGAGTTTAATATCTCAGGTGCCATATGAGGAGATGGGAGGAAGTTCTCAAATCCATCTCCACATCAATAATTTTGAAAAGTTTTCAGCCATTATTACTCCAAATATTTCTTCTATTCCTTTCTTTGTCTTCTTCTTCTGGTATTCCCATTACACATACATTATGTCTTTTGTAATTGTCGCCATTGCTTGGATAGTCTGGTTTTTTTTTTCCCCATGGTCTTTTTTCTCTGCTTTTCAGTTTGGCAAGAGTCTATTGCCATGTCTTCATGCTCACTGATTCTTTCCTTGGCTGTGTCCAGTCTATCAATGAGCCCACCAAAGGCATTCTTCATTTCTGTTATGATATTTTCTATTTCTAGCATTTCCTTTTAATTCTTTCTTAGATTTTCTGTCTCTCTCCTTACATTACCCATCTGTTCTTGCATGTTGTCCATTTTTTCTGTTAGAGCCCTTAACATATTAATTATAGTTGAATTCTGAATCTGATAATTCCAAAATATCTTCCATATCTGAGGCTAGTTCTGATGTTTGCCCTGTCTTTTCAGTATGTTTTTGCCTATTGGTATGCTTTGTGATTTTTTGTTGAAAGTCAGACATGATGCATCAGGTAAAAGGAACTGAGCTAAACAGGCTTTTATTGTGAGGTTTTGTATTTATCTGACTAAGAGTTAGGTTGTGTTTATGTCAGTGATCGGGTTTATTATGCCTGCAAGCAGAAAGCCAATTACTGTGGCAATGGGCTTTGCAGAAGAGAAAAGATTTTATTCACAAGGCCACTCTGTGAGGAGACAGGAGAACAAATCTCAAATATGCCTCTTGAAAATAGGGCTTGGAGTACTTATGGCATAGAAAGTGGGGTGTGGGGAAAACCGAATGGCTGGTAGAAAAGGTGAGGTAATCGGAGTTTCTGTGCAAGTGTAATCAAGCTACATATCTTTTCATAGGATCTAAGTGCAGGAAATGGCAGCATTTTAGCATGATCTGGGGGTAGAGTTTTTGGGTATCTGATGTTAAAAGGTCACTCTTCTGGCATTCGTGCAGGCCCAGTTGAAGGATCAGTGATCTCAATTGGCTTGAACTGAACAAGAGCTACCCTCTAGTTTCTGAAAATCAACTTTTAAAGCACCTGTTACTATAGTGACCCACAGCCAGAGATGTTATCTATAAGGAAGCTAGTGGGAGTTTTAAGATCAACTAGAAGCTATTAAAAGCAGGTAAGGCAGGTTAAGTTTGGAGGGCTTAATCGGATTAGCCCTCAGTTTCATTCGCTGCTTATCATAGGTTGGTGTCAGAGGCTACGGTTCTCTCTTGGGTCCTTGCTTTTGTCTCCTTTATTGTCTTTGCGCTTCCCTAGAGATTCCTTCTTAAATAGGGTCTGAGCGTCACACTTCTTTCTGCTGTTATTCCACTGTATCATACAGGAGTGCTGCTTTGGTAGTAAAATGTGAGAGGAGGGGAAACATTCTACAGTTCTATGATCAGTTTTCAGTTTTTTAATGAGACTTTCGCTTCTGGGCTGTGACCTTCATAAATGCCTCTCAGCTTTTTTTGTTTGTTTGTTTGTTTGTTTTTCTTTCACATTGAGGTCATAAGCTTTTTTTTTTTTTCTTTTTCCACCTCTGAGACAGGAAGGCTAGAAGTGGCTAGAGTTGAGTATCTCCCTTCTCCCAGGTTGGTTAGTTTCTGATAAAAGTTTCCCTTGAGGGCAGGCCTTTTGTTAAGGGGAACAAAACTTTCTAGGCTCATTTCAAAATGGTACTGCCCCAGGAAGAAGTAGGAGATTTTTCTCAGCTCTTCACAGTGAGAACCCAGTGAGCTCCTGGAGGCAAAATACACCGCTATGGGAGCCGCAGAGGTTTTAATTGCTTACACTAGTCCACACTCAATCTCCTGCAAGTAGTCAATTACCCTTTAAGTATTCCTATTCCAGGCTGGCTCTGGCAGTTTCTGATTCTGATAAACTGTGATTCTCTGTAACTGTTTGTCTCTTCAGCTTTTGAGGTGGTGATGGTTTACCCTGTGACCTCAATTCTCTGACAGGTCTGAGAAAAGTTGTTGATTCTGAATTTCTCAGATTCTTTTTTGTTGTGAGGATGGGATTAACAATTTTCAAGCTCTATATGTTAAATGGAAGCTGGTAGCCTCAGTTATCAGAATTTTGTATTTGTATCTTCAGTATTTGAACAACAGAGTATTTTGAGAACAATACAAAATTATTTTGCACTCTAATTATGAAGATTTATATTTAGTAGGTGCTGATAAAAGAAAAATAGCTCAGAGCAGTCAGCTAGGTATGTGAGGTATGTGCAAAATTTATCAGGTCCCGAGAGACATTAAGTGTGGAACTTCAGTCATTCCTCACCCTGAACTTGCACCCATGACTGGAGGCAATTGTTTAAAGGCATTTTGTTCCTGAGTACGGTAGATGCCTCACCCACAATTTTCATGCTCCTGGAATATGAAATATAAAGAACAATGTATAGTTAATGAAAAGCTTGTTATTTAAATGTAAATTCTTGGTAAACAACTCAGAAACTCTTCTTCCTCAACTCCTGGCCTCCCAAGTAGCTGGGACTACAGGCACACTGCCACTTTGTCCAACTAATTTTTAAATTTTTTTTGTAGAGACAGGGTCTCACTATGTTACCCAGGCTGGTTTCAAACTCCTGGCCTCAAACGATCCTCCTGCCTTGACCACCTAAAGTACTGGGATTACAGCCCTTCTTTTCCTTTGAAAATCCACTTGCAACTGCTGCTAATTGGAGTGTATATTCAAGGCAATTTGAATCTAAGCTCTTGATTTGCAATCCTTAAGCTTGGCCCAAATAAGCTCTTTACTTATATTGATTTTGCCTCAATTTCTATCTTTTAGGTCAACAGTACTTTCTCAGTGATTCCATTTGACAATAAATACAAATGTAATTTCACATTAATATTTGAAGTAAATGCTAACAGGGTCATATTCTAAAAGATATCAATCAGTATTAGCCTGCAACCTTTTTAGAAAATCACATAAAATCCCAAGAAAAGGCATTCCTATGATTTCCATCAGGAATTTTTACTTGGAGGAAAAACACTCTGCTTATATTTATACATGTAGAACTGATTCACATGAGTATACCTTACAGTTTATCATGTTTTAACTGCTCTCATTTGACACATTTATTACAATCACGTGGTGAGGCAGGTAGAATGTTACTGAGGAACCCGGCACTTGTCCATGAAGCCAAATCAGAACTAGGACAAGTGTTTTGGGGAGGAGGAAAGAGATTTACTTTGCCAGCAAAGGAGGAAAAACAGGACACCTTCTCATCTTAAAAGCCAAATGTCCTGAACCTTCCACAGGAATACAGAGCTTTTAAAGGTTTGTGTTCTCAGGTTCAGGTAATTACTATTCAACTATAGTTGATGATTCTATATACTATCAACTATAGTTGATCATCCCTCCTCAGCTGAAGACAATCTTGTGACCTCCCTTCACCAGGTCAGAGCTTGGCCATCTCCTGTTGTACAAATAAACAAAAGACTTACCCTGCCCCTCCCAACCACTGGCCTAAGGCAGGGATGCAGGCTTTAGTTTTCAAAAAGGAGTGGAGGATGTTTTTAAAGAGACAGAAAATATTTTTGCTGTTTTTTCCAGGCCACTCCCTCTGTTACAGGAATCTGACTTAAATTGCCTGAGGTCACAGACCTTTTAAGTGCTAGTCTGGAATTCAGAACCAGGTCTCAGTGCACTGGCAGTGCTGTTCCCACCAATTAGACTGGCAGGTGGAAAGATGAACAAAGCCTTCCTCATAATCACTCACCAACATAGCAGCAATATTAAACAGATAATTAGTTAACAAGAGCTATGACAGAACAAGTAAATGTTTACATTCTAAATGAAAAACTTTAGGATAGGGATGAAGTAAGAGAATCATTTTAAGAGCTAGCAACTTCAGAGAGCATTTGTTCCTCTGTGGACACAGCCCAGAGTTTTGGGTATGTTAAGGTTTTAGTATACATTATGTACCTTGGAACTTAATTGTATTGTTTTTTCAGAAACACTGATTTTCATTTATGTGACTTTAGGCTTGCTGAATTTTAAGCATGCTGTTTTTTTTCCAGTGGGGTCTATCCGAAGTCACAGAAGTGGAGCTCTCTAAAAACCGGTGACTAGAGGCCTGGCCTTAATCACCAAATAGGGCCCTCCACTTCCCAGACCCAGAGTCCCCTCGAGGAAAGACTCTACTTGCTACACTGCCAAAAAGGCCTTTACTCTTTAACTTTACTCTTAGCCTTCCCCAGAGGGACCTACGGTCATTTACCAGTGTGACTTTGCATTGGGGAAAGGGTATCCAGACTTCTCAGGGACACTAGACTCTGGTTCAGAATTGATTCTTCTGGGGAGCTAAAAAGCCACTGTGATCCAGCAGTCAGTGTGTGGGTGTCGAGGCACTAGGTGATAAACAGTTTTGGCGCAGGTCAGCTCCTGTTGTCTGTTCATTCCAAAGTTTCTATCCTGAAAATTTCTTTTAAAGTTTTATGTATTGATAGAAGTTAGGTACTTTGTGCCTTTCTGTCTTTGGGCTGGCTGGTGTAGTCTTTAACAACAAAACACTTCTAGAATGGAGTTAAGAATTTATGTTATAGCAGCTGTGTTCCATTATGCCGAGTCATTGAACCTATCTATAAATAAGGAAAGAAACCCTATCAAAGTTCAGGGGGAAAAAAACACCGTTGGAGTTGATTCTGAGTGTGAGCAGAGGCATTTCAGAAACACCAGGAGAATCTACTTCAGCGGCTCCCTTATGTCAGTATTAAAGGTGAAATCACAGTTGGCCTTCCACACCTGTGGGATCCGCATCTCTGCATTCAGACAACCAAGGATCAAAAGCTTTCAAAAGAACTAAAAACAAATTAAAAAACCAATACGGTGCAACTATTTACAGAGCATTTCCATTGTATTAGGCATCGTAAGTAATCTAGACATGATTTAAAGTATATGGAAGGATATGTATGGGTTATATGCAAATTCTATACCATTTTATATTAGAGACTCGAGCATCCTTGGATTTTGGTATCAAAGGAGGTCCTTGGACCAAATCCCCATGGACACTGAGGGACAGTTATATTTACTTTTGCATATTTAGAGGAATTGTTAATTTTTTTTAAACCTGGTGTTTTGTCTGTGCATGGAAATTGTTGGGAGAGATCTAGGGGGGCTTAATTTAGTGAATGGCTTTTGAAAAACTTTTTCTAGATAAAAATCGTGTGTGTGTGTGTGTGTGTGTTTTAAATAGCACTCTCACAATCAGATTAAAATAAACTCTCGTGTGTTTATCTTTCCCTCACTCATGTCCTAAGATTACAAAAGGCCTCCCTACTAAGCATCCTGAGCTCAGGTCAGGGAGGCTGCCCCTTCCCTTCCCTGGGCCAGTCGCCCACCTGGTCCAAGTGGTCACAAAACTCTTAATTCTCTTTCAATTACCTCTGCTCTCAATGTTGTCCTTCCCAAAGGAAAAGAACAGAACACCTATCGACCAAAGCAAGCACCCTTTTGAATGCCACTTCTTCAAAGCACTCTGTAAGCATCTTCCCTGATAATTCAGATAAAACAGCAAAGTTTTATTACAACTTTAAACATTTTTCTAATCTTGTGATAGGAGAAATAACTGTTCATATCAGGGATATGATAAAAATATTGTTCCTTTTCCCTGCTAAAAAAGCAAAACATGGTAGAATTCTTTTGCCTATTTAAAGTAGTCACTCACCCCATACTGCCCAGAGCATTGCAAATGCACCCCTGCCTCTCCTGCTTCCTCTCTCCCTTTTCTCTAGAGTTTAGTACACTCCATTATCCTTAGAATAACCTATCAACTTGATTTAGAATATTATTTCTTACAAGGTATCAATAAATGTGAAGGACTTCACTCCTTCCAGCCTAAGTCGTCACCAAAGACAGAAAGGAAGGGTTTGAAAGGATGAGTTGCGCTGTGGTTGGGTGACCACTGCATTTTCATCTATCCATACACCTAAAACAACTCCTACTTCCTAACAATCTCCAAATAGCTGAAACTAAAACACAGTACCCCTTGAAATGTTGTAGCTCCCCATCCAGTCCTTTGCCCAGTTCTTAGGCATGGCTATAACCAATAAATGCTTAAGTGCCTTACTGCTCCAAGTGTGGCCTGCAGATCAGTGGACTCAGCACCATCAGGGAGCTTGCTAGAAATACAATCTTAGGCCACCCTAGCTCTACTGACTCAGAATTTGCATTTTGACAAAATCATCAGGTAATTCAGATGCAAATTAAAGTTTGTACTATGTACCAGTCGGAGTCATTATCATATAAAGTGAGTTATGTGAATTATAGTGCTTTTATGGAGAATAGCCTGGAAGTCTTTGATAAAAATATATACAATGGCCTCCCCTTATCCACTGGGGATATGTTCCAAGACCCCAGTGGATGCCTGAAACCTTGGAGAGTACCGAACCCTAAAAATACTACACTTTTTCTTATACATACATGTATATGATAAAGCCTATGATAAAGTTTAATTTGTAAATTAGGTACTGTAAAAGATTAACAGCAGTCACGGGTAATAAAATAGAACAATTATAACAATGTACTGTAATAAAAGTTATGTGTATGTTTATATATGGAATTTTTCAGACCTTGGTTGACCACCGGTAACTGAAACTGTGAAAAACCAAACCATGGATAAATGATGACTACTGTACCCTTTATCAGTCCTACTCTCAGGAATCCTATCTAAGTAACAGCAGATGTAAGGCATTTGTTTATATGTAAGGAATCAGTTTATTGCAACATCATTTATAGAAAAAACAAGTGAAGAGGGAGAGGAAGAGAAAAAAGGGAAGGGATCCAAGCCTCCAGATAAAGCAAAAGTCCACCAAAAGTGGACACTCATCAAGAGGGGAAAAGTTGAATGAATGATGGTTCATCCACACCATGAAGTACTGTTTAGCCATTAAAAAGAATGAATTAAAGTTATACCAGTTAGCTTGAAGAGACTGCCATTGCTAGGAAAGAAAGCAGGAAAAAAGTGGGGATAATCTTAGCATTTTCATAAAGTAATGGCAACCTCCCCATAAACAGATGTGATTACCTGAGCAAGTACAAAGAGTGAAAGGATTATGTGTGCTAGGTTGAGAACTTGGGTGACCTGAGCGAAGAGAAGAATGAGCCAACCAGAGTGGAAAAGTGGAGGGAAAAGAGGGTACACTAAGTAAAAACCTAAGAGGCGGATGTCACTTAAGCATTTGGTAACACTTTATGTTCTATACTGACAATTTAAAAATTAAACAAAAATGGTGAAGATTAAAAAATAAGAGATTCCCCTGAACAAGCATAAATAAATTGACTATTCTTTAGAGTAACTTCCTTAGGGTTGCTTGATGTTTCTAAAAGGAAAAAAAAAATTATCTTCCATTAAAACATTTAGCTTGCTTCACTTAGCCATTCCTGGGGGGCGGTGGGACGGGGTCTCCCCAGCTCCTCCCTGTGTATCACCTGGTGCTTGGCTAGAGTACTCACACAGGATGGACAGCCCACACTAGAGCCCAGTGAGACCTGCCAGACACAGTGACCAGGCTCCAGCAACAGAAGAACAAAGAGAATAACAGATGGGAGGTTGAGGACATCAAATTTTGCCCCTTGATAAATATGCTTACAGTTGACCACTGTAGCAACCTCAGTGAAAATAAAGAACTATTTGATTTTTACCTTCCATACTGATAAAGTATATTAAGTTACCTATCAATTTCTTTCCAATCTAAAGTAAAAATTTTTATATTTACTTCTACCTAGCAGTTTAATGCTTTCTACTAAGATACCGCATGCCACAAAAACTTATTTTCTTTGGATTGCCCCAATACATCAAAACACCAAAGTTTACCACCACAGCTATAATTTGATTCATTTCATAAGGGAGGAAAAGTTCAGTGTTCATCTTTCCCACATTGATTATAAAATACTTGCCCAATGGACAAGCTCAAACCACTCCACCAGGAATCCTGATGGCCCACAGTTTTGGTCTAAGACAGAGAAGGGACTAATCACATCAGGAGGAATATTATACTGAGAACTTCAACAAGCTGCTAAAAAGGTCTATAGTGGGATAAAAACCTTGACTAATGGCTAATCAGTTTCAAAACGGTTAACTAGTAACCATAGGTACCTATGTTAACTAGTAACATAGGTACAAACATGTGTGTACCTATGTTACTAAATCTGTCCCTTCTTCATTTTAACCCAGGCTCTATGAACACATCCGTGACCTCAGCCTTTTTCTCTTCAATGATACACTGCTTGTGTCTAGTCGGGGAACATCTCATACTCCATTTGAAAGGACTTCAAAAACCAACTACCAGTTCATTGCATCAGTGGCCCTTCATAGGATATTTGTAGAAGATATTCCAGATTCTAAGTGTATGTATTCTTTTCCTTCCAAAAGACAAATACTATAGCTATATTACACAAAGCTCATTAACCAATAAAAAAGTAGGAAAAGGACTGAGGGGAATTATAATTTACCGGTTAGCAAATAATTTCCCAAGTATTAGGATTTCATGAAATAATATAAGCTTTCATTTACCTATGAAATAGCAAAAGACAGGAGTACTGGCATTTTCAGACATGCGCTCTGAACATTAGGAAAGCAGCTTTCAAAAACCACAATGGGAGGTAAAACCTCACATTATCGTGAATTCTTTGCAGCAGTCTGACATGAGAGCTGGAGCTCTTAACCACTATTCTATACTGTCTGAAGGTGCTACAGCTTTGAAGTATATTTCAGATATTTATTTATTACTTTTCCATTCTACTGGGACTAGGTATTATAACAGATTGGACTGTACCTTTTCTTAAGTTTGCATTTAAATTGGGAGTTTTGTGTTTTCTTTTTTAAATAAAGGAATCAACATACTTTGTATAGGATGCTTAGTAACTTAAACATTTTATTTATAATGATTGCAACAGAAATGATGTCATAAGATATCCTACTTAAAACTATTGTACCAGGCCGGGCGCGGTGGCTCACGCCTGTAATCCTAGCTCTCTGGGAGGCCGAGGCGGGCGGATAGCTCGAGGTCGGGAGTTCGAAACCAGCCTGAGCAAGAGCAAGACCCCGTCTCTACTATAAATAGAAAGAAACTAATTGGCCAACTAATATATATAGAAAAAATTAGCCGGGCATGGTGGCTCATGCCTGTAGTCCCAGCTACTTGGGAGGCTGAGACAGAAGGATCGCTTGAGCCCAGGAGTTTGAGGTTGCTGTGAGCTAGGCTGATGCCATGGCACTCACTCTAGCCTAGGCAACAAAGCAAGACTCTGTCTCAAAAAAAAAAAAAAAAAAAAAAAAAAAAAACAAACTATTGTACCTGTTTTTTTCTTTTTTATTTCAGCATATTATAGGACAACCTATTTTTAGTTATTACCCTACACTCTACTTCCCAAGATTAAGAGGATCCGTATCTCTTTCCTATATTTCTGTTAAGCCAAACAATGTGAATGTAACATCTCTCATTCTAATATTCTTCACTGCATGTAAAGACAGGGTTTAAGGTTAAAGGTGGAACCAAGATCTTAGAAAAATAACCAACCCCTAAACTAAAAGGGCTACTTCCCAATGGTTTCAGTCCATTCTAAATCTGAGCCTGAGAAAAAATGTACACCAAGTGTGGAAATAAATATTTCCACCTAGAAGACAAACTCAGGTAAAAGGAGTCAGTTACCTATAATTACTGGGTATGGTTAAATAGCGTATTAAACATATCTCCTTTAAGTTCCCTCCCACCATGATAACAAGAACACTGCTACATAACCTAATAGATAGCAGGTACTCAGCCAGGTAGCAGCTTAATTCTGTCACTGGCCCTCATACCAAGGTTGTCTAGGTCTAGTTCTCAATATCTCTACCTACAATAACTTATTAGTAAAGTCTGTCACTATTTCCAGTTCCTTCTGGAGGGGCTGAAACAAGGAATTAAAGAACATTTCATCATCTATCATTTAGTCTTTAAAACAACTGCTAATTACAATAACTATGATATAAAAGTAGTACTTTAGATATTTGAATTATTCATAATTTTAGGGCATTATAAACTACATTTGTATTTGTTCTGGATCTCTTTTAAGATTTCAAAAATTCTTAAAGATGACTTAATTTTTGAATTTTAAAATATTTTTTCTTTTGATTGTTACCCTGTAAAAATTAATTAGTGTACTCAAATGCTTTTACAGATGTCAAGAATGCATTTATTCTTCAAGGTCCCAAGCATCAATGGATTTGTGCTACAGAGGTAGAGGATGATAAGTTCCTATGGTTGTCAGTACTCCAAAATGCAATCAAAAGTAGTATGGAGAAGTAAAACCAAACTTAAAGAAAACATCAGGGGTGCCAATTTTCCATGGCAAAAATAATCAACATAAATTTTATGTTCCAATGAATATCCAGTAAGAAACAGAATGATTATTGGTCACGGATGATGAGAGGATGAACTAGGATGACCCATAAAGTTCCTTCCAACTTTAAAACTTTATTATCTATGCTCACTTATGTAGAATGGATCATAAGAACAATGTAAGCCCCCAAATTTAAACTAGTTCTTTTGGCAGTGATATATCGTGGATAATATTGCTTAGAATAATTTGACTATTGTGATGAAACCTGAGACAGAGCAAGCATATTGTATAAAGTTTTATCATCTAATAAAAAAATAAAAGCAGAATGAAGTGTTTTTTCTGTCTAGGAAAGTATCTTAATGTGTTGGTAATTTACCAATCATCTACAACATGTTCATGAAATGATTATTGATTTAAAAATATGTAGAAGAAATATAAATGGCGATTTATTAAAAAACTTGTCATATATATCCTTAACATGAATGTACTCCTCTAGAGAGCATCAAAAATATATCACTACAAAGTACTAAAAAGTTTTTTACAATTTTTAAGTGTTTTTGTTTTGGGTAGCAAAACTAAAGTCTTATTTCTTCCAAAAAAGAAGCTTTAAAAATATTTGTGACATTGTTAAATTAGAAATCGATTGAAAAAAAAGCAACTTTTAAAAAACAAAAATAAATGGAAACCTAGTAAAACTTGCCTATAATGGAATTTAGCTGAGTAAAAATAAAAAAGGACAGTTCTGTTTAAAACAAACAGCAAGATAGGTGTTGAGTAGGTTCCTGGGCCTTTAAAGCCTTCATTTGGTTATTCAACAAACTGTAAACATACTGTTTGCCACTTGGAAATTTTAGCTGATATGTGCAATAATATTTTTTTTTACCTAAATTTTGCTAGATGAAAGTTATATTAATCTTAGAAGCTTTAGGTTGTCACTTCCCTTTTGCTCCATACTCCAATTTAAGGTAATAAAATCGACTGGTCTAGTCTAAGATTGCGAACCTAGGCTATTTAAACATTTTCCTCTTTCAGCAATGAAAATACAAATTCCTAATTCTTAAACATTTAAATCCTTATTTAAAAATGTACAAAATTACTGTGTTTTATTAGCATAAAATCACACTTATGATTCTGCTGAGATGTATCCATGCAGCTTAACATCTATGATCCTATAGACAGAATAAATCTTAAAGGGAATATCTGCTGTTAGTCAGCAGTCAATGTAAATTTACAAATGTGATAAAAATGTACATATCATATAAAACAATTCTAAAACAGTGTATTATCCTGAATAGGGCACACTCCAGAAATTCTTTAATAGGAAAAACCTGGCTATCTGCCAAAACAAAAAAAGTTGAGAAGACAGTACTTGAAAATAATCTCTCTAGATTGAGTTAATAGAAAGTTAAGTACATAATCATGCAAGAAGTGGTGATGTTTCCAAGAAGACAGTACTTATGTGGTGGATTCATACTTCCCTTCACTGTGAGGGACAATTAAGAAAGGCTTATCTTGATAGCTGCTTCATAAGTTTACACAACTACTGCTGAATTAACATCTGATACAGAATAATGCTAAGTCACAGATGAAACTGATCAAATATTCCCAAAGAAAATACAAAATCTGACATGTTTTATATTTGTCACAAGTTGACATGTAAAAGAGGTCTAAAAGTACCATGTGACTCCTGAACAATGTTGATTACTGCAGAGAGGAAGACTTTTCTATTAAATTCACTTATAGTGAAAACTGCCTTATCCAATATAGTTCTTTAAAACCAAAAACTAATTAAGAAACTCATTTTAAAGATTTTTATGGAACAAATACAGATGCTTTATGTAAAATATTAAACCTAAAAGAAGACAAATTGACAGTTTATGTTTCCTTTTTGCAAAGATTTCTGAGGCTGTGGCTGGCTTGAGATGTAAATGGGATGCCCATTCTGTAAATCAAATCAGTGTGTGGTTTTGGCCATATAAATGTAATTAACCACTGTTATGTATTCCTGATGCTATGGAACAGCAAGGGTAAGGTGTGCCAACAAACACAATATACCCGCCAGAAAAAGTCATCCTGACCCTTTTATTGTTGAAATTAAAAAATAAAAGATACTTAAATACAATGGTGAACATATAGGGCAAAACAGAATCATAAAATTTAATGTTGAATTATGCAGTGAGCTGAATGTTTGGGTCTCCAAATTGGCTTTGAACCCAAAATCACTTAAAAATGGTTGTGTTCACAGTTAACGGCAATTGGCTTATAGGTGAGAGAATGGTCGAAGTTGTTCCAGTTGAACTTCCAGGGAAATTCTCTCCTCAAGAACATCCTGAAAAAGATGCAAAGACCAAGTTATGTTTCAAAGTATATAACAGTGAAGACACATCTAACAACAGCTCCACTTCAAGAATACAATTTAAATTTGTCAAGAAGGTTAAGGGAAAGCTGTTTCTATTTTAAAAAGTGTACTTCACTTCAGATAGTTGCTTTATATATTTATAATACTAAAATACGATCCTAGTAATTTGAGGGTAATATTTTTTGTCTAATTAAAATGCCAATATTTGCAACGATGGGTATTAGTGTATGTGAATTTTGCATTAAGCTTGCCCCTGAATTAACTGTAGATAAATTGTTAACATAGATTCTTTCTGCTAGTGACAACATCTGGTTATAGTAACTCCTGGATCTCATTTTGAATTCCAGCTTCACAAAGAATAAATTAATTTTGCATTCAGAATTTTTAATCACTGTTAACTGGGGGAAGTCTTTTCAAATAGCCATCAAATTCTAACTTATTTATTTTCCTTTTATTTCTTTTCTCTATCATAATGATAGTAACTTGTTTTAACCAGAATTACCTCTTCCTATTTGGTACCTCACTTCCTATTTTCCATTCTCAGAATTCATGAGAAAAATGATTTATAAAATAGCTTCTATATACTTGTTTCAATGGTTTTCCTTGGTTCTTCAGAAAAACACGCATTAACAAAATTAGCATCTTCAAGGTATGATACTAAGCAAGCTTGTCCTTATGTTTTGCATTCTTCCTTTACAATGGACTAAATTCATAATCATACAACTATAAACATCTCTCCTTTGATCAAAGAGTTATGCAAGAATATAATTCATTCAATAGACATTTATCAAATGCCTAACATATGCTGGGTTCTGAAGAAAGAGACAAAATAACTGTAAGTTTATCTACAACAGTCCCAGTTTACACCTAATGTTTTGACTTAAATACTAATATAACCCTCCCTCTTTTCTCTGAAATGTTTCTTGGTTTGGACAATATAGTATATAGTCTTCCTGAATAAAAATGATTATGATTTACCCTTAATCAATTCAGTTTAGTAAGATAGAGAGACAAATGTATCATAAATAATAATTTCAGGACAGTGTGATAAATACTAGATGAGGGATATGAACCAACTCTGCATTCATTTTTCATTTCCATGGACTCTGCTCCTCATCTTTGTGGTTTAGAACCTTGCTACATTCAAAGTGGGGCCAACAATCTTCCAGCACCTCCATCACCTGGAAGCTTATTAGAAATGCAGAATTCTCAGGTCCCACCTCAGACCTACTAAATCAGAACCTGCATTTTAACATGACCCCAGATTATCTGTGTATACATTAAGGTTTAAGAACCACTGATTTATAAGACGTAGTCCTTAATAATGTTGATGAACCATAAGTAATTCTGAGAGTAATTTTTATTCATAGGGATTCAAAGAAATAATAGTTAATAGAAAACAAACTCAGTCCTCTCAAGTATTAGACTGACAGTGGTACACACTATACATAAGCAACATTTCTTTTTAAGGCTGTCTTTTCTTTTTCCATGTGCAAGATGATTTAAATTGCCCCCACTCCTCCACCTCATTAGACCTATTTAAGTCCCTTTCATAGAATCTGAATTGTATTTGATAAAAGGACAAACTAACCACAGTCAAATCATTTAGAGATTAAAAAGTGTTAGAGAGACATCTAAGTGATCTTGGAGGTACCTGAGGTTACAACATTTCTTCTCTTTAAGTTCCTTTATGAAGGCACATTATAGGAATAGTGATGCCTTATATTATGTAGGATAAAGCAATGTATACCAAAATTGAGCGTTAAAACATTCCTTTTAGTACTAAAAGATTCAAAGGCTCATAAAACATTTTAGATACACATTTCTCTTGTTGCATGGAAAGTTTCATATGAGCATAAGAATCATTGGATCACCTCTAAGTTCCCCGTCAACTCTGAGATGCTCTTAGGCCATGGAATGTCACAATTAAAGATTCAGAAAGTACTTTACCTTTAATTGTTGCTGCAATTCACTATTCAATCTGGCCAAAACTGTGTTGGTTTCCTTATTGCGTCTAATTGATGCCTGAATAGCTTTCTTATCTTTCCCAATAGATCTGAGAACATAAAGGAGGCAAAAAACCATAACCTTCATTACTTATCTTTAAATTTCCTCCATTCTTCCCTGATTTATTTCTAGACATAGAAAGCAGAGGGAGCACCTTTTTCCTTATTAGTACAACCCAATCTCACTTGCTCAGTTTCAATGATAAACCAAAAGTATCTAAGCTTAAGTTTATTATTATTATTAATTATTATTCTTCTGTAGAGTTACCTGAGTTTAAGTTAAATAGCCTAGAGCAGGCATTGGCAAACATTTTCTCTAAATGATCAGATAGTAAATATTTTAGGTTTTGCAGACCATGCATATGCTAGTTTTTTGTTCCTCTTTTTTATAAAAAAGTAGAAGTCATTTTTAGCTAATTTAGCCACATTTGGCCCATGAGCTTTAGTATGCTAAGTCCTAGTCTAGATACACCGTGGTTAGAACATTAGTTTTGCTCTACATTATCAACTTTAAAAACATCTGCTTCAGGGTCGGCAGTAAGGTGTTAGAATGGAATTAACTTAAAGGGGAAAAAGTGGAAAGAATAATCTAGCTACTCATAAATGAGAAAGCTCTAAAAGAACAGCTAAGAACCTCTGCTCAACTGAAGAACTAGTCTGACCATAATTTCTTTCAATTTGCTATTTTTAATTGTTATGCTTTTTCTTCCTAGTAATTAAATGTACTTAGGAATAGCTTTTATTACCTAGGAATAGAAGGTTGTGATGCAAGAACAGCAGCCAAGACACCTGTCTTCTGTGTATGTTCATCAACTTCTGGCCTTAACTCATCTTCTGATTTTAATCTTCTTCGAACAGGTTTAGGTGGTGGAGCAAGAGGTGTTGTGCCTTTGCTCTACAAGACAATAATTCCACTGATAATGGAGTGGTTTTTTTTTTAAAGGACATTCATAGTTAGCACTTTGCCAACACTATTTGCTTTCTTTAAGCCATATGCTCTTGAAAAATTCAAAGTCATGTGTCTTACTTTAAAACAATTTATGTATTTGTGGCAATAGCTAACTTAAATTACCATGGGAAAGGATGTTTTTAGCTGACGTCACTACCGGGAATGTATTAAATACATACAATATAAAAATGCTAAAATACACCATCTTACTGAATAAAACAACTTAAAGAGGTGGAAAGCTAGGCATCTCTTTAAAAAAAAAACAACAAAACAAACTAAAGAGGCACAGTAATTGTAGCTCTTAAACATGAGTGGACATTTTGTTGGAGATTGTGAATATGCCCCAAAAGAATCTAATATATTTTAGTATTTACCATAACCTTTTATTACTTTTAAATAAATAAAAATAGCCAATGCCACCTCTTTAGTTAAGTGCTGTTTTAAATTTGTAGTGAGTTGACAAAAATAAAACTAATCATTTAAAAACATCACCTTGACTATAGTGTAGTAAGAAATATTATTGTCCAGAAAGTAGAACTTAAGCAGTTTCAGAAACACATGCTGTTTTAATAACTACTGGGACTGTCTAGATGATCGAAAAATAAAGTTAGCAAAATTGTTTCCTCAAGGGGAAAGTATTGTGATATGTGTAATTTGGAATGCATAAAACAGATAAGGAGTGACAGAGTAAGTGGAGAAAGATGTGGTAAACCAACTTATAGTAAAAATGTGAATGGTGTAATCAAGCTGGTGAGTTTATTGATGTACAATGTAAAATTGTTTCAACTTTAATGGATGTTTAACATTTTTCATAATAAAATGTTGTACCTAAAACAGTTAAAGAAAAAGTTAAAAGGCCGGGCGCTGTGGCTCACGCCTGTAATCCTAGCTCTTGGGAGGCCGAGGCGGGCGGATTGCTCAAGGTCAGGAGTTCAAAACCAGCCTGAGCAAGAGCGAGACCCCGTCTCTACTATAAATAGAAAGAAATTAATTGGCCAACTGATATATATATATAAAAAATTAGCCGGGCATGGTGGCGCATGCCTGTAGTCCCAGCTACCCGGGAGGCTGAGGCAGAAGGATCACTCGAGCCCAGGAGTTTGAGGTTGCTGTGAGCTAGGCTGACGCCACGGCACTCACTCTAGCCTGGGCAACAAAGCGAAACTCTGTCTCAAAAAAAAAAAAAAAAAAAGTTAAAAGAACAGAGTGTAACAATAACCTTAGGGGATTGATCATTTTTGTCTATTATACTCAAGACTGCAATAAAAGAAACTGAATTTGACCTATGAAGAAGTTCTGCTTTATATATGTGAAAGAATGTAATAGCCACTTTAATTTTGGGGAACCTGTGGCATGTACTAAAATAGGTTACAGGGGTCCTCAAATTACGGCCCACGGGCCACATGTGGCCCACCAAGGACATTTATCCAGCCCGCCAGGTGTTTTTGTCACTGCTGCCTGTCCTGCTGAGCAGCTGACTCGTCTCGGGCCCACAGGGCGCATGTGTGGAATGTGCGCCGCACTCTCCAATGGCCCTCCAACGGTCTGAGGGACAGTGAACTGGCCCCCTGTTTAAAACGTTTGATGTGGAATAACATGTCCATTAAATATAAGTAGAATTTATTCTGAGATAGACTGAATATTTAAGTTAAAGGCAGTGAAATAAGTTAGATGATTTCTAATTGACCTTACTTCTAAAAATTATCTCATATAACTTTTCATATGTACAAAATTATCAATATTATAAGACTTTCTGCATACCACATTGGCAGGAGCACTAGTAGCTGTCTTTTCTTCAATTTTACTATCTGTTTTGGCAACTCGAAGAGAACTTGCAGGATCAGAAGCTTTTTCAACCTAGAGATGAATATATTATCACTATTAATTATATATAATATATAATTATATAAATATAGAATATGTAACAGAGTAAAATATTAAGAAAATATTCATTCTGACAAGAAATCTGAGATGAAGAGGAGAAAAAACTTGAAAAACAACTCTTCTCTGCTACTGACAGGCGGGGGGGGGGGAAGGTAATAGACGCGTGAGGGAGGCACGAGTGGGTGAAGGGTGCAGCTGCTGCACTGCACCTCTGGTGGCTGCGCTGGGAAGTCCTCGTGGTTGGGGGAGGGGAGCAAGCATCCAGGCCCACCCCTGCCTCCCTTAGTATGGCCCATTCCCCTAATGAGCCTGGCAGAAAGTTACAGGTTTGAAAAGGGAGCTAGTAGGAAATTCTCTATGGATCAGATCCACACGAAACTTTTATCTAAATTATGCTGGTCAAATAAACATGGATTTTTGGAACTATTAGAGAGGTTTAGTATGGTTTGAAATACTCTGAATAGCAGTTTCCGAATTCCTCTAGGTCCTCCAAGCCCACATTTACACTCAGTAATTCAGGTCAGGGATTCCCGGAGAAGTTCTTGCCACTAGAAAGAATTACAATAGATTCTCCTGGAGCGCTATCTGCAAAGATTAAATTTTGACATCCTGTAATCTTTAAGTCTGCCTCTAACTAAGACAATTTACTTTCATATAAACTGGAGATATGGTAACCACAGCCTCTTATCACATGGAAATCTTCACCAAATCACACAATCAGATGCTTAGTATTAACCATCTGAAACCTTGAGAGCAGTGCTTTAGCCAAGACCAGGTGGTTGTGTCTATGTATTCTCACATTATTTCTACCCCTACCCTGTACCCAATTCTGATTCTTAGTAAGCATTATACTGCAACCAGGAGGTCTCAATAAAATTTGAGAAGCACGACCTAGGGAATATATTAATTCTAGAGGATTAATAATAAGTCCCCTAGAAGAGGCAGCAGCAGGCATTTTACTCACTGATGCCCCCTCTAATATCTGTTCTGTTGCTAGACAGGCTTACGAGCAGGATGTGAGAAGAAACTGCCAGCAGAAAATTAAAAACTGACCGGCAAGACCTCTGGGTGTTTCTCGACTTCCTCATCTTGTTCATCGTTTACATTTGATGCAGCAAATACTTCAAATTGGCTGAAATCTGCAAAATTTGGTTGTTCTGGTATCTGCTGAGGTGAGGTACTAGTGTGAGTTATGAGGCCATCAGCATCCACTGGGCGATGCACAACGGGACCAGGAGCCTGTACAATGTTTAGAAGAGAAGAACAAACATTTTGTGGAGTAGCAATTTCACAGAGTCACCTTCTTTTTCTTTGAAAATATACCACAAAGATGCTCTGTTTTATTATCTGTAAATTCAGAGAGGTGTACTACAGTAACACGTGGCTCTCAATAAAAGTTTAAACTGTAAGTGAAAAGCTAAGACACTCAAAAAATTAAGATGATAAACCTCTAATAAAAAGATCCTTCTCCAAAATTTTTAATGCAAAGAAAGTACACCGGAGAGGGGAGGGTCTTACCCTACCCTAATTCTCCACTTGCATGTATTTTCCCCCCCTGAATTGGGCTACTGCACAATAGTCTGTTCTTTAAATAAGTTATTTTTTAAAAATGTTTCACTATGTTTCTTAAAAAGGTTGTTATTTTTAAAGTGTGAAAACCACTGCTCTAACTATTCTTCCAACATGTCAGGCACACTTCCCTTCAATTCATCCTCTACTCCTTTGCCAGACCAATGCTGCTAAAATCTTAAGTCTAAAAATATATTTACTGAATATCTAACTTTGTGTCAGGCACTACAGATACAATACTGAGCAAAACAAATAAGGCCCATGCCCTAATAAAACTGACAGTCCAGTGCAGGATAAGAGATTAAGTAAACAAGAAATTAAAATAGAGCGTGAGGCCGGGCGCGGTGGCTCACGCCTATAATCCTAGCTCTCTGGGAGGCTGAGGCGGGCGGATTGCTCAAGGTCAGCAGTTCGAAACCAGCCTGAGCAAGAGCGAGACCCCGTCTCTACTAATAGAAAGAAATTAATTGGCCAACTAATATATACAAAAAAAAAAAAAATTAGCCGGGCATGGTGGCGAATGCCTGTAGTCCCAGCTACTTGGGAGGCTGAGGCAGGAGGATTGCTTGAGCCAGGAGTTTGAGGTTGCTGTGAGCTAGGCTGACGCCATGGTACTCACTCTAGCCTGGGCAACAAAGTGAGACTCTGTCTCAAAAAAAAAAAAAAAAAAAAATAGAGCGTGAGACAGTTTATGACAAAGGAAGTAAAGGATACTAAAGATGTAAATCTGCAGTCTCTTCCCTTTAAAAATTCTCCATCTCCTCTAAGAAGAACTCTACCCTTCTTAGTATGATATGGGAAGTGCTCTGCCTTGTCCCTACCTCTCCAGGTTCATTTCCCATCATCCCACACATCTGTTTCAGATATACTGACCTAACTTCTTTTTTCCAGGAATATGCCAGGCTAACACACACCACCACGGCTCTGTGGATGCCACACTTCTGTTTGGAATGCTCTCTCCCCAATAAATACCACTTTATCTTTCAAGTCCCTGGTCTACTTTTACTTCCTTCATTTTACTTATATCTTCTCAATGTGATCCTTGACTTTACTAGCCACTAAGGCTGTCCTAGAGCATTTTATACATACATCTACTGCAGCACTTCAATTTTGACCCGGAAAGGGTGCAGGTCATTCACACTTCCTTAATTGATACAGTAAACACATCCAGAGAGAGGCTGTGAGTCACTGCTAGACCCAGGACATCTTCTATTTCCCAATCCATTTTTCTTTCCACTAAACCCTCTTTTGTTAATACATAATCATTTCACATTTAACATTCTTTCAAAAAATAACTCGGATCATTCTAGAAATTCTTATCTTCCAAAGTAAGATTTAGCTTCACTGAATTAAATGTTCATTAAGAATGACCACTAGGTAATTCCTGACCTTCCAAATAAATTGAGACTAGAATTAAACACCTAACAGACAAATTGATCAAGGGGACATTTTGTAATGAACACCTTGGAGAATTACCTGTGAGGGCTGTGGTCTTGGAGGCACTGCAGGAGGATGGGCAACAACTCCAGCCTGTTGTTGTCCTGAGTGAATATACAAGTCTTCTTTTTAGTAAATATATAATCACTTTGCTAATAGAAGAAACAGGCTGAATGAATGTGACCACGTACTAAAGCTTTCTAAGAATGTTTGATAAGTATTGGAAGGCAGATACTATCTGGTTAAATGGTCTATATGTGATCTAATGGCTAAATCTCAAGACCTTTAATCAGGCCTCATTCCTTATTACCTCTATTACATGAGGTCCTTTTGACATGCTCCTGCCTGTTTCCATAAAAGTATATATTCTGGGTTTTCTTCCCATATTTCTGACGTGAAGACTTCTAAATTTTCTCCTTCACTATAACACTTTACTCTCCCATTTCTATGTAAATGATTCTCAAATAATACATCAATCTTTCACAGCTCAAAAGTCCAATGGCCTGTTGATTATCTACCTTTTCCTCACCATTCCAAACATACAATGACTAAAACATAATAACATCATCACCCTCTGCTCTTAGTCTTCTATTTCAATCAGCTAATAACAATACTGCCAGTTACTCAAAAATCAAAACCTTAGAGTAAGTTACAACTCTTCTCTTTCATCAGCTATTAGTTTTACTTTTGATCACATCTTTCTTTTTAAATTTCCTGTGAAATCTCTCAGTTCCCATCTTTATTATTTATACTCAAACATACTTTAAATAGTCATTAAGAAAAAAAATTCCCTCTCATCTGGTATCTTTTTAACCACCAATTTTTCTTCGGATAAGTATTTTTAAAAGAGATTAAAAAAATAAAAATAAAATGTTTTGTATGTGTCTTTGATTAACTTTAAAATCAAATAATGTACATTATGGTTCTCCAGCCCCTACCTGTGGTGACTGTAAAGGTCCGATTCATATCTAACGATGACGATCTAGAATGAGAGGGCTGTGGCCGTGGAGGGGGAGGTGGTGGTGCAGCGTTATCAGGCGACGTTCCTGAATGAGACCTGCAAAAGTCATCCCGTCACCACTGGTTATGCTACTTACATTGGAGCTTTTTTCTTTTTAGGCATTCAAATTTGGCTAAGCAGCAAAGTATCTTGTTAGCATGATACTTTCTCAAGTAGATATACAAGCATTACAGTAAATAAAGATAGCACCATTCATGATGTGTGCTAAACAAGTGGTTATTCAATGTGACAAAATTTTTTTATAAAGTTATACATTAAACAAAATTTCAAAAAATTTGAAAAGAAAGTTGTCAATATGATTTTAATATAGACTACAAACCTAGTATAATGTTTCCCCACTCATTTAAAAGTAATATTAGTCTGAAAAACTATCTTCAAAAAGAGGAACTCTACTTTCCCAAATGGTAAGCTTTCAACCTACTGAAGTCTGGAGTTTGGTAAACTGAGGTAGAATGTGGCACTACTATGTGAAGTGTTCATCTTATGTCCCCACCGTTCATCCCATTTTAAAGGTGACTACACTCAAGCTCAACTTGCCCCAGAGATTCACTTCTTTGCTACCAAAGTCTTCCATATTCTGATAAGAGGACTCTGGCAACCTGATGTTCACATGTAGGGATAAAAAGCAGAGTAAGCTCCAAGATGACCGAAAACGCTAAGAAACACAGGAAGAATTACATGAAGGATCAGAAGGCAGACAGACAGCCTTCTTACTCTTAAGCTCTTTGGAGATTCTAGATTACTAGTCTCAATACATCCTCCAGGCATGTGGCAAAAGAATACATGGCATATGCAAAAAGTGAGGAGAGAAAGACACTTCTGCCCTGCACATAGCTTTTAGTGGATGGGAAAACCCTTGCAGACAAATCTCTTGCCATCCTCCACCCTATCCCACACCTTTCATGTTTGTGCCTGAGAGATTATATGTAATACAGAACTTCAGGGTGGGTAGGCAGCCCACAAATGGGCTGTGGTTCTGGATGGTGTTTTAAAACAGAATTCTTTTGGTACTTGCCATAAGGCTATATACATTTATCACTTAACAGACTCTTGCTATTTAGGTACAGAAAGGACTATATTAAACATCTCTTGCCAAGGTGTTATCAGTTCTTTTTAGATCTTCCACAAAACACCATGAAGAAAATCTGGATTCCTTTTGTTTTTCTATTCAAGTTGGAAAGAATCAAAATTACTTGTCTTTTACATAAATCAACAGGTAACCTAATAGCCCTCAGAGAACAAAATAATTTGTGCTTGGTTCTAAGTAATTTTTAAACATTGAAATGCAACAAAATATTTTCACATGCTTTTCATTGACAGAAATACTGACCTTTGACGAGTTACATTGCTCCCGATCTGTTCTGGGTCAGAAGTAAAAGAGTCTGAACTACTGTAACCATCTGCTGATAAATGGGATACGTCCTATTTAATAATAATCATTTCTTTACTTTTTGCTCTATCTACCCCAAACAAATATAACTAATATGCTGTTTCAAGCCAGATATACTCAAAGATTGGCTAATAGGCTAACAGTTCAATCACACTGTTATTAATTTCAAAAAATTAAATACCAATTAAATAAATCATGGCATATTTATACAGCAGACAGAACAATTGATAGTCCAGAAAAAGTAATATTTAATGATACAGAAATATTCAAAATAAGGCACAGAATGGTATATATACTGACAGCCCTCCTTATCTGTTGTTCTGTATCTGCGGGTTCCACATCTGAGGATTCAACCAAGCTCAGATGGAAAATATTTGAAAGAATAAACAATATAATAAAAAATGCAAATTAAAAAAACAATACAGTATAACAACTATTTACATAGCATTTATATTGTATTAGGTCTCATAAATTATCTAGAGATGATTTAAATATGGGAGGATACATGTAGGTTATATGCAAATTCTATCCCATTTTATATCAGGGACTTGGGCATCTGCAGATTTTAGTATCCACAGGGGCTCCTGGAAAAAATCCCCCACAGATATTAAGGGACAACTGTATTACAGTTTCATACTATATGAAAATATAACTTACATATGTACAGAATAAGGACTAAGGTTGACAAAGAATTTTTTAATTATAGATATTTGTGAAATAGTGAGAATATGAATAATTTTCCTGTTTTTGTTTATCTATTACATTTCTACAGTAAGTGTGAATTACTTATATAATAGAAAAAAGGTCACTTTTAAAGAACAAATTATTGAGGACATGCCAGTGAGAAAACACACGCACACACAAAGAATATAATAAAATATAAAATTAAAAAAGAAAAAGAACAAATTAGAAACATTTTAAATAAAACTAATTAAAAATTTATAATACAAAAAATTAAGACTTTCACATGTAATAAAATGTGCTTAAGCAATATTAAAATTTATGAAATTAGCTAGGGGTCCCAGATTTTTCTCCAGAGGAAACAGCACTTTCAATTTCCTCGAAGTCTTATAAAGCAGCAGAGACCAGAAGTAGATTAAGAGTAGTGACAGAATAAAGAAATTTTAAAACAGAAACTCCTGGGACAATTTGAAGGACGACTACAATATATTTTCAAGAGTTGCACACTGAAGGGATAGGCTATTTGTCTTCGTTTCCAAATGTATCCCCACTTTCCTTTTCTTGTAAATCACAGAATTATTTAGTTGGTGTAAGAATAACACTAAAATGAACCTATCTCTCTTTGGATATTCTAATCTCAAATTTGAGGCATCTCAAATTTAACACATCTGAGACTGTACTCCTATTCTTCCCCCACAATCCTGCTGCTATCACAGCCTTCCTCATCTCTCAGTTGCATAGGCCCAAAACCCTGGAATCACTCTTGACTACTCTTCTCTCCCCCTCACATCCTACATCACACAGGTAAGCAAATCCTGAGGTCTTTTCCTACAAAATGTACAAAATATAGCCACAATCCAATCACTTCTCAGCACTTCCACTGCTACCACTCTAGACACTAAGTGCCATCTTCTCTTGCTTGGATTATTATACCTGTCTCCTAAATTTCCTCTCCCTGTTTTGACTCTTTCCTTCTTTTGGCCTACTGTCATTAGAACAGCCAGTAAGATCCTGTTAAAAAAGGAGGTCAGATCATGTCACTCCTCCATTCAAATCTTCTTATGGTTTTTCATCTAATTCAGTAAAAGTCAAAGTCTTTTCCCTGTTACTACTCCACCTCTGCCTGCCACATTTAAGGAACTCTATTCTAGGTGTTCGCTTGCTATTCCAGTATAATCAAGTTTCCTGCCTTAGGGCTTCACATTTGCTGTTTGCTGTGCCTTAATTATCCTTCCTTTCAGGATTCACACAGCTAACTTCCTCATCTCCTTCAAGTTTTAACTCAAATGACATCTTTTGGTAAGACTTGCTGTGACCCCCTTATTTAAAATGGTATTCACTTTCCCCTTTCCCAGCTTTACTTTTAACCACAGTATTAATTACTTTCTAACACAAGAGTTACTTTTTATCCTTGTTCTCTCTTATCTCCCTTACAGAATGTAAACTCAACAAGAGCGAAGATTTTTTCTGTTTTGTTTACCGCTAAATCCCCAGTGCCTAGAATAAAACCTGGCACACTGTATCCGATTAATATTGGCTGAACAAATATACAATTTCTTGTAGGAGAGAAACAAAGGAACTAGTGGGGAAGGGCCAAAAAACCAAACTGGCTACACTGAAAGGGACAGAAAACAGGAGGCCTGTCTTGAAGCACGTGGCAACAGCCAACCACTGCTTCAAACACAGGGTAGGGTATTTAAAATGGTTCATTATCCTCTACTCAGTCAAGAAAGTAGTAAATGGGTATATATTTGAATTATTCAGATTATAAATCCATACTAAATGGAAGGTGCAATGCTACTTTTACTCACCTACAGTATTTCCAGAAGCAAATTTCACGGAAGAATTTATCTTATTTTCTTCTGAAAGGTCAGATGGTTTTACAAGTAATGGGCTAGTGGGATTAGTATGATCTAGTAGAGAATTAATAGGTAAAAAATATAAAGAATACAAGATAAGACTTCATTTAGACATCCAAAGAAGTGTTAGGTAAATCCATGAGATATAAGACAAAATAATACTTTTCAATAAAACAAATATAAACTTGTTCATATAGAATTTTGTTTTCTGTCATAATAGAAGATATTGTATAATGAAAAAGTTTATTTGCATGTTTACATTTTGTTAATTTTATCTCTATAGCACAATTACTTAAACAAAATACCACACATACAGGCTGTAAGTTAATTTAGGCCGGGCATGGTGGCTCACACCTATAATACTAGCACTCTGGGAGGCAGAGGTGGGAGGATTGCTCGAGGTCAGGAGTTCAAAACCAGTCTGTAAGTTAATTTATGATGCTAACTTATACAGAAAATAAATCTATTTCTGAGAAACCCTAAAACATTTTGTCTAAAATGAGGGGAAATGCCAAGAATTCAAGCAACATATATAATTTCAAAGCCAAAATTTATTTTAACATATACCTCTTCAGTTAAAGTTTGAACATACTTTAATGTAAATTTACAAGAGTACTATAAAAACCCACAGAATATTTAGAAATGTCATATTCAAATGTCCTTATTTTAAAACTTTATAAAGTCAATAATTTCCTTTTAAAAACTGCAATATAAATAAATATATATACACAAACATACACATATAATTGTAGAAAGTCTAGGTTAAAAAATAAGCAATTACGAATGAAATCTGAACCCAGACAGAATAATTACTTATATATTTTAGTTTGACGCTAAATGAAAATACAGCCCAGCAACAGCTTCCTTACCACTGCCAGTTCTTTTAAGTTCCATTTCCTGCATGTGGATTTTGCTAGGAGTCATACGAATGGGAACTGGATGAACAATAGCAGTATCCTAGAGATAAATGGGAGGAAATACAGAATTTGTATTAAAAATGTCAAGCTAATACCATGAAATAATCAAAACTAACAACACTGTAAAAAAAAAAACTGGTGGATAGGCTTTCTTAATCACACTAAGGCAAGCATGAAAATAAAATAAATTTTTAGCTCTAGAATTGTACTAAAAAAATCAAGTTCACTATACATGTCTTATAATCTGTTTTATAAAAATTATATTTAAAATTGATTATAAAGATTTACATGAAAAACACTCCTATAAAAATACAGTTCAAGACAATATTCAAAATCAAACTGAGAAATGATCTAATAAAATCAAGCAAATGTGAGCCTTTGAGGTTAAAGTGCACTATTTCATGAGAATCCAAAGACTAAGTAACAGACTAAAAACTTATTTTCACTAAACTGTCCAAGAGAATCTAATGCTTTTCCTTTTACCTATAAAACAAAGTTAATGAGATGCCTGTTATATTGCAATAGTAGGCACAATACATATTTCCTACAGATTAGTTTGAATTAAATTTGATTGTCTCAAAATTTAGCATAAAACTTCCACAAAGGAATCCATTTTTTTAAGAGAAACAAGTAAAACTCCCACTCTAACATGCTAACACTTTTCATAAAACTTTTTCATGACTATAGTACCTCTACACTTCACAAAGGGAAGTCTAGTTAGAGTAGTAAAGCAACTGGTAGTATAGACTTTTGAAAAGAATGAAAGTGCAAAGGCAAGGAATAGAGGATGAAGACAAATGGTAGTCTCTCAGAAAAAGAATGAAAAGAGAGAGGTGTGCCTGGGACACAGGCAGGACTGGCCTTGGGGACTGAGACCCCCAGGAAAAAAACAGAGGCAGATCAAGAAGCTGGCTTAAGAGCAATAGATAGCTGAAAAACACTGCTAAGGGGACTCAGCTCTTTCTATGAGAAGTCAGTTCCTACTTTGTATGTGCTGCTGCTAAGATTAAACTTGAGTCCTTAAATTTCAAATATCTACTAAAGAGTTAGTGTGGAGGATAATGACCTTTCAGTCTAAGTAGACACTGTTTTGGTGACAGTATTGTGCTAATACCAAGCCTTCATTAGAGAGAGTTAAGTTCCAGCATACCATCGTTTATGTGACTAGTTTCCTTGGCTTACTTACTTCTCATAATCTCTAAATTCAATCAGTTTATAACAAAAGTTTTACAGCTATTCTACTGATAAATTCAAAGTAAGTTGAATTTCAGATTTATAAAGCTTATAACAGCTGGAAATATTAACTAGCATTTTTATATATTTGCAGTATAATAAAGAGAAGTCACAATAAAGACTCCAAGAAAATCAGGAATGTTCTAAGACTTCCTTCTCCAAATAATTCACTTAAGTTTTCTATACCAACAAATCCATTTTCTATAATACGCTTTAGTCGCACAATTACTGCAATGCTGCAATGGCTTTAGTCCGCTGTATCCTGCTGCTAAAACACAAGGCAATTCTTTGATGAGTTTGACAAAGATGACCAGGTCTAATGTCACACGTCTAATGTATCAGAAGCTGTGTTTGTGACTGTGATGAGATTTGACTTTAAGTATTTCAATATCCAAATGAAGAACCATTAATGTCTATAGGCCTCTGAGTCCTTTAGCCACACAATGTCAAAGTAACATTTTGTTTGCTCCAACACTTTCTTTGCTCCAAATCAGTAGTGTTCCCCACCCCTGCCCCCGCAAAAAAATGAAAAGAAAAAAACACTGTAGGCTCTGTCCACTTTCTTCTACCTATTCAACTCACCCAACACCTTCAGGAAACACACTCCTAATCACTCATGGCATATCACTGTCATATATTTGGGCACCTAATTTTATACAATTCAGCACTTTATTAAATATTGTCTTATGCTCATTTATCTATATTTTCTTCATGCCTTAAATCCTATTATTCCTGTCTGCATCCTGCTCTGCCTACTTTTCAGTCCTGTGTCACCAATTTAGTTGAAGTACTTATCTCCTCCATCTCTCTTGATCTAGTCACTTGTTCATAAGGTTGCCTGAGTGATCCTTCCAGCTATCCCTTCCTTGCCTCCATTTTGTTATGGTATTCTGTGCTTGCTAGCTCCTGGTCCCTATGAGATGAAGTTTAGCTCCTTTGTCTAGCACACAAAGATCTTCCCAATCTGGCTTCTGTTACATTCTTTAGCTTTCATCATTCCCCACTATACTGAATTGATCCTGCTCATAATATTCTACTTGGAATGCCCTGCTCCTGTCCACTTCAGCCAATTCTTACTTTTATTCAAAACTCAGCTTACAAATATAACCTCTTTTGTGAAAACTTTCCCAAATATACTGGGCTTAGTGAGCCAACTCTTACTCTACCCACAACTATAAAAATTATCACAATTGGCTTTGTTATAATCATCAACTTTTATAATAATTAAAACTATAAGAGCTGGGTGCGGTGGCTCACGCCTGTAATCCTAGCTCTCTGGGAGGCTGACGCGGGCGGATCACTCAAGGTCAGGAGTTCGAAACCAGCCTGAGCAAGAGCAAGACCCCGTCTCTACTATAAATAGAAAGAAATTCATTGGCCAACTAATATATATAGAAAAAAAACTAGCCGGGCATGGTGGCGCATACCTGTAGTCCCAGCTACTTGGGAGGCTGTGGCAGGAGGCTCGCTTGAGCACAGGAGTTTGAGGTTGCTGTGAGCTAGGCTGACGCCATGGCACTCACTCTAGCCTGGGCAACAAAGCGAGACTCTATCTCAAAAAAAAAAAAAAAACAAAAAAACTACAAGGCCGGGCGTGGTGGCTCACACCTGTAATCCTAGCACTCTGGGAGGTCGAAGTGGGCGATCACTCAAGGTAAGGAGTTCGAAACCAGCCTGAGAAAGAGTGAGACCCTGTCTCTACTGAAAATAAAAAGAAATTAATTGGCCAACTAAAAATATATAGAAAAAATTAGCCGGGCATGGTGGTGTGTGCCTGTAGTCCCAGCTATTGGGAGGCTGAGGCTTGAGCCCAGGAGTTTGAGGTTGCTGTGAGCTAAGCTGACACCTGGGCAACAAAGTGAGACTCTGTCTCAAAAAAAAATAAAAATAAAATATAACTACAGTGCACTTAAGGCTGGAATCTTGGTTTTAACATCTTTGTACTCCTAGAGAATATTACAGGTACCTAAAAGGGGGAACCAACAAATTAGGTGCACTGGCTAGCAATAATCAGTGATCAAACTCTCATTTCATATGCTGAATGGCTTACAAGTTCTACAGCCATCAAGACCAGGCATAAATCATGGCAAAGACTAGTACATTACACTTATCATCAGTCTAAAATTTCCCTGGTAGAAGTAGTTCAAGAAAGAAATGAGTTCATCAGAATCTCAACTTCACCAGAACTCTGGAAGCCTGATAACTAATTCACGTAAAACTACCAGAGGTAGATTGTACCAGAAACTATTAACTTATAAGCAGTTCAAGAAAGAAATGAGTTCATCAGAATCTCAACTTCACCAGAACTCTGGAAGCCTGATAACTAATCATCCCAGTTTGCAAGTGATGTCACTACACTGTATAATGGTAGTTTAAGTGCTTCAAAACCAATTTGGAACTTTTCATAGACTTTTACTTTATTGAGCAAATGGCTAATTATCAACAGTTAGCTTCTTTTTAATATTCTATTAAATATTTCCAACACTGTCAGGTATGTTAAATTTGTATTAGAGCTGTAGTGGTTTTTTCTCCTTATCTGAATGGGCCTTATTTACTTACATAATCCCTACTTACAAAGAATCATCTGAGACTGTGGCTACAGGCTGTGGCAGTAAAGTTCAGATTTAAATTTGCCACCACAAAAGAACAAAGGTATTTCTAGATATTAGATTATAAATATTTAAGAATGTCAATTTAATCAAATTCGGAGATCTAAATTTCGTTTAAAATGTCAATTAACCATTATTTTTCTACAGCCTCCTGCCGTACTAGAGATAACAAAGGAAAGTACTGAGCCATTTTATTTTATTTATTTATTTTAGAGACAGGGTCTTCTTTTGTCACACAGGCTAGAGTGAAGTGGCACCATCACAGCTCACTGCAGCCTTAAACTCCTGGGCTCAAGCAATCCTCTCGCCTCAGCCTTCCGAACAGCTGGGACTCCCAGAGCGGACCACCATGCCTGACCTAGGCCATAATTTTAAATACTCGAACTGGTGTTCATAAATTTGGATATTATTTCCAAGAAATTCAAAGAACATCACTGCTATTCAGCCATATATTTGCCTCATTTCCTGCTGGTCATGAGTCAATTTATTTTGTTTCTGAGCTCTAGATTTATATATATATAATGTTCTTGCCTGGCCTGACAAAAAATCATATTGAGTGAACATTTTGATTATATTTTAAGGATAGAGAGTTTCTTCACTGCTACATCATAAAGTACTTTCATAAGTATTTTAAATAAAATTCATTTTACTGTCTAATAACAGGGAGATAGAAATAACATAGAGAATTTAAAACTTACAGGTAACTTAAGCTTAACAGTAAAACTTTAAGCTTCAAAAAGGAAACTAAAAGGTAAAACTTTTAGTTCACAGAATGTTTCTCCCCAAGAGACCTAAATTACAGCTATTGATAAGCAGAACTCCCAAGTATTGCCTTTTATTTCTCCAACATTTTTCAGAGATTAAAATCAAAGATAAATGCCTTAAATGTAGCAGGAAAAGAGAAGCAAAAGGCAAAGACGATCTACATATTAATTGGCTCTTGATAGGCTTAACAGATTATAAAACAAGTATTTAAATAACACCCGTACATTATCTGTTTGAAGTCAATAAATAAAACAGCATCCTCCATGTTTCAAATAGATACAAATTTTTAAAAATTATAAAACACACCAGAGATCCATTAATTTAACTGCTAAATATATACTTTATCTTTAAATGCTACTTCTCCAAAATCCTCATTAAATTACAAGACCATTTTTATTTTTAATTAATAAATGCTGGCTGTCTTTGATCAGGAACATCTAAAAAGAATGCCTTGTGTCACTTTTCTGTATCTTTCTACTCAGCTCATTTTTAAGTAACTGACCTTTACACTATTCTTCCCTTCCTACTTATTTCCTCATTTCTTTTTGGAAAGTGGTTGTTAGTCTTTCTCTTGAAAAGAAAAAGAAAGCAGAGAAGTGAAAAGTAAGAAGAATGATTAACAGCTAAGATTTTGAAGTTTTCAAATAACTTGAGGGGCAGGTAAGGAATATACGAAATTAATTCTATGGGAATAGAATTTATTTATAAAATCAGCATGTGAACTTTGTAGCATTTTCAAAGCACCACAGTAAACCACAGGAAGACAAGACAGAGGCTCCTTTGCACAAGGGAGTCAAGACCAACAGCTCTGTATTGTTTTGCTGAACTTGATTCTCCCTAACAGAACTCAACAAATTAATTAAAAGCCATATCATTTGGAGTATCAAAATAAAAGATGACATTGCATAAATATTTACATACATAGAACATATTACATGATGCATAAGCATACAGATAAAATAGTATTTACATAAGTGTCATTACACCAAAATAAACAGTATGTTTAATCATAAAAAACATATACTTGATTAGCAAATGACAAGGTTAACCAAATCAATTGTGACAAAAAATGTTTCTTTAGACATATGTACCAGATTTTAAAAACACAGTTTTCTCTCACAAAAATAACTAGAAAATACAAGGAATAGCAAAAAATATTCTTTCCACCATTAAGCACACAAAAATTGAAAAGCCTGCCACCACTTCCCTCTAAGCACTGCACTGAATCATGCATATCAGCTAAAAACCATAATGAATGGAAATTTGGGTTAATAAAATTAATTTCAAACAAGCAAGCTAAGTGATTGACTTACAGGATCAGCTGGTGCAATGTTAGAATCAAATTGGGTCAGAGTTTGTGAGCTTGAAGAGCGTTCACTAAATGTCTCCCACTGCTGAACAGACAGAGGAGAGACAAGTCAGCATGATGAGAAAGATGGAGTAAAAGATCACTGGAGAAGATTTAGCAAAGTAATTCAGAGGTTGCACTGCAAGTTGTGTTTCATAGGTCTAACAAAATTCTGTAATTTCTATTTTCCTTCAACATTTTATTCTTAGCTATTCTGGGTCATCTGTAATGTAAGGTGAGTGGCTTCACAATCAAATATATAATAATAACTTATTGCAGTCTCTATGTAAGAGATTCAAATCCTTACAGAATCAAAACAAAACACAATAAAGGAGGAACAGAGTCTAAGCAATGTAAATGACCACCAAGTAAAAATGTAAAAAAGGGGTTTGTCTCGACTAAAGAGAAAAAGAGTAATTTCAAATCCTTCATTGAACATTCTAGTCTTAAGGTATTGAGTTGGTGATGCTAATGAACCAAAGTTTTTGGTCAAAACAAAGCAAGTTAGTGCAACTTGCCAGTGCGACCCCTGAAAGATGATTCTATTATGTACGTGCACATATTTTATACATATGTATAGATATTTAATAAAATATAATTGAGATAAAAATGCAAAGAATTCTGGAATTAATATATGTTTGAGCTTATGTCAATCTGTAGCAAGTCAATTCTTGCAATCAGCACTACAAACAGGGCCATGCCAGACCACAAGACACAACTGCCAATCAGGCACCCCCCCGACCCCATGCTAGAAAAATCAGAATGCGGCCACAATGAGAGCAAATCAAGCATCTGAGCATGTATTATATATAGAAGATGTATTTGGATATGAAATACTATTCTTCTAAAAGAGGTACACAAAGAAATATCATACCTCTTAAAATAGGTGGAGTGGTAAGTCAATATTAATTATAGTAAATTCCATTTGTTTTGGAGATCTTAGTAATAAAATAGTATAGAATTTTTATATCAAAATTGTATTAAAATTATCATTTCAATTGGATCAAGAAACATTAGTTATCCTCTGAAGAAGGAAAAACAGCTACACACATACAATATATACACACAAATGTTCACACACAGACACAACTACCCCATTAACCAAAACCACCTTTTTATAATTCATTTTGGAAAAGTATACATTTTTATGCTTCAAAGTTCAACTTACTATTTAAAATAGTGATATTCAATTTGAGAAGATACATAAAAATTAAATATTAGCAAATAAGCACATTGTTATCAATTAAACACAAATGGCTAGAGCAATCATTCAACAACTTTTTCTACAAATAAGTTTTAATATGAAAAGATATACTGAGAAATACTGATGCGTTCAAAGTGTTTCATGAATAAAAAAGTCTGTAATAATTCACTTTTGACATGGGGCATCACTTCAGGGAAGTTATCAGTATTTTTTACTATAGTTTCTTTTTCAATAATTATTGTTGAATGGATACAGAAGGAATTTTTAAAATCCTAATTATCTGTGGAGAAAAATTTAGATGCCTAAGATTTTTGTCCCAAAAGAGGTATTTACCTATGTACCCCATTTGGGTGGCATGAAGTTTAACTTGGTTTCACAAGACTATACGTAGGCTACCTGGAGGGCAGAGAGACGTTCTTATCTTTGTTACTTTAGTATAATGGTTAGGAGCACTGGCTCTGGAACCAGACTACTGGAATCCTACTTATGCTGTACACCTTGGGCAAGTTACACAACCTCTCTGTGCTTTAGGCTCACCATCTGTAACATGAGATTAATAATATCTACCTCATATAATTGTTCGAGGATTTAAGGAGTTGAATAGAATTGATATGTCAAAAGTGCTCAGTAAATGCTAGGGATTATTATTAGTGTTATTCCCTATGGTGCTTCATCCATATCCACAGGTGCTGGCTAAATATATGTTCAGAGAATATTAGTGTTTTATGGTAGACAACTAAAATATAAAGCCTGTATCTTAGCCTGTATCTAAAGCCTGTATCTTAAGTAGATATTTTTGTAAGTATCATTAAAATGTCTCAAAAATCAATGTTTTACTAGTATGATTTTTCACATACAGCAAAAAAATAATTATGACATTCATGACCTTATTACCAAATACTACAAAATAAAACTTGACCCTTGGGCCGGACGTGGTGGCTCACGCCTGTAATCCTAGCACTCTGGGAGGCCGAGGCGGGCAGATTGCTCGAGGTCAGGAGTTCGAAACCAGCCTGAGCAAGAGCGAGACCTCGTCTCTACTATAAATAGAAAGAAATTAATTGGCCAACTAACATATATATATAAAAAAAAAATTAGCCAGGCATGGTGGCGCATGCCTGTAGTCCCAGCTACTTGGGAGGCTGAGGCAGGAGGATCGCTTGAGCCAGGAGATTGAGGTTGCTGTGAGCTAGGCTGACGCCATGGCACTCACTCTAGCCTAGGCAACAAAGCAAGACTGTCTCAAAAAAACAAAACAAAACAAAAAAAACTTGACCCTGCTTTCCCCTCTGATAGCAAATTCTTTCAAGGTTTAATCACTCTGTCTAGAAAAATACTTATATTAATGGTTTTGCATCCAATGGTAGGATTGGATGGTATGTTTTAATGCCTCAGACACAGGTATCATGGCTGTGATTATGTCATAAAACAGCCAGCAGTGTAAAACTGAAGTTACTTCTCTGTTTTCCAACTGTTCAAAATGAACTGGCATGCTCTTTAATCCATTACTTTTCTGGCTTGAAATGACATGGAAAGCACAGAAATTTATAACTTGTTTCTGAAAGTCAACAAATTTTTATTTTTGTAAAACTACCTAAAAGTGATAAAAAAAAAACTGTAAGGAAAAAAAAGTAACATGTCACAAAGAAAACTGTTCTAAAAGGCTACAGCAGTGGTTTCCCAATGAAGTTATCCAGAGCACTAAAGTTTACAACACCTCAAGAAGTGTTGTAGGGGAGTCAGGGCCTCAGGCTATCTTCCCTCATTCCAATCAGAGTGACCATTTTATAGTTCCAGAGTAATGGGGGAACAGTGCATGTGTCCAAATTCCATTTTGCATACTGTGCTTGGTCACATATGATACATCTTTAGTGCATTTAACATGGTAAATCATTCCATTTTGTATTTAATAAAACTAATTATAAATAATTTGGGTTGTAGAAAATACTTTTTTCATGTTGGAAAGCTGAATTAGTGGCTTCTCATATCACTTCCAATTCTAAGATTCCAAATGTATTACTACATACCTTGCTTATAGGACTGAGAAGGCAGTGTGACACAGTGGACATGGCAGTTGACTGGATTATCAAAGGACTTGTGTTCAAACCTTAGCTCTTCTCTCTCACTGAATATGAGATCTTGGCCAAGTCATTTACCCTTTCACTACTAACTTCCTGCACCTACCCTTCTGAACTCACAGGGTTTTATCTAGTAGGAATGAGTGGTGGAAACCAAATGGCAGTATACACTTTGAAAACCTCACAAAGTCACATAATTAAATTTATTTATCATAATCATATTTGATATGTTCTCAGGTATGCATGCATGCTGAAAGAGCTATAAACTGCAACTGCCTTGTTTGGAAATTCTTACCTTAAGAAAGTTAACTTTTAATGAAAGAAAAAAGAAGCTTTGCTAACCTCACTGCTCTGATTCAGCTCAGGCCAAGTCTGGTTCAGTGACGGCATAGATGGTGACTTGCTTGGAGGAGCTTCGGCAGGAGAGCCTGAATAACCTACCTCACCTGGTTGATCCCCAACATCTGCAATTTAAAAATAGAGAAATTTTCTAGAAACAATATATTTTAGTTTAGAAATATTTATAAAAAAGCTAATGGATGATTTTCACAAGTACTAATTTATAATCTAAATTTCCTTTCCTCGCGTTTCTAGAATAAATATTTTAACAATCAGACTACTTATTTCTGCTACTTATGGTCTACTTGCAACCACAGCTTTTCGTGAACATAAAATCTAATTAGGAATAAATATAAGAGTATTATGCATAATAATAATGTAATAAATCACATGTTTTGAATCATTTTCTGATAATAAGAATAGATTTGTACCAGTTTCCCAAAGTGTATTTCATGGAATACTAACTAATCAATAAGGTGGCTTTAAAAAATTATGTTTTCTGCTCAAATAATTTGGGGGATACAGCAACTCCCTGTTGGAGCATCCCTATGCACAACTGTGTATCAAGACTTGTGATGTCCCAGAGTAAATAAACTTTATTTAAACCAGTTTTTCCCAGACATACATCCTTTTCATTAAATAAAACCTTTCAATATTCCCTTGTAATATACTTTGGAAAATGCTGATTTATACTAATTCTTTCACATTTTCTCTGCAAATCTCCCTCGCTACCACAAAGCAGCGCATGTTTGCAAGGCAGACAGCAAAAGAAGAGTCCCCAGCCATGGGCAAAAAGCAAAGTCAATGAGCCCATATGAAACTGAAACTTCTATCATTAGGCTCAGCAGCACTTAGAGACCTAATTGAGAGAGCTACAAATCCATGATACTATGTCAAAATGATTTTTAAAGTATTTTGAAATATCATATTCTCCTTTTACTTATAGTTAAGCCTTAATTTAAAATATTTCTAAACTATATTTAAAAATAGAAGGAATGTCAAGGGAAACTAAATTCTCATTCTAATTCTTCCAAGTTTTACATGGCTTTGAATATTATCCCAGTTAAGAGGGAATACCTAATCCCTCTTTTAAAATATATGATTCCAATGTCACTGTCTCTCTGCTTGACCATGGGCAAGTTGAATAAAACAGCATCTGAGTTTCTCCATCAGAAAGAAAGACATTAGACATTAAATGTTAGCACTATACTTCACATTTCTAAATAGACAGCCATATAATATTAATAAACATTAATAATATAACCTAGCAATGCAAGCTTCCAATCCATTCATCAGTAAATCCTTCAAGTTTTAGTGCCTGACATATGACCTAATACATAGTAGCACTCGAGTTTACTTATTAAGTTGTATGTTTATTCTTCTTTAAATTCATTCTCCTTTACTGTCATTTTCCTAGAACCACAATTAACACATAGTTGGAAAGTTCTCAAAATTTTCCTTCTGCCTAATCTGTTACATGACTCCTTCAAAATATTTCCATTTTACTTACTCTGAATTATACCTTTATAATTATACCACACTGCAAATTGTAGTCTGCAGTCTAGCATTATTTTTTGACTAATTTTTGTTTCCTAAGATCAGGAACTATTTCTTAGTTTTATACCTTCTCAATAAAAGTATCACAGTAGTACAGCAGTAGGAAGGCTTCAGGTGTTATTCTATCAAGACCTCTTAACTCAAAGTTCTCAGAGAAGAACTGGTGAAAAAATTATAATAAACAGTAGCAGCAAATTCCCCACTGGTTAGTTTGGGGCTTTCAGTGGGAACAAAAACTATGGACCCTTTTTCCATAGTTTTTATGGAAATGATTAAGTTTAATATGGAATGATAACAAAGGGAAAGGAAGATAAGGAAAGGAGGAGAGTGGCTATAAATCTGACAGTTTACTGAAAGTCTGCCAGGAGGAAAATGAATGAAGAAGTATCTTTAAGAGATCCCCCAAAGCAGATGAGTATTGAAGAAAATAAAAATAGAATTAAAATAGTATTAACTACAGGATAATTTTCAAAAGAACTTGTTTAAAGCCATACTCTACTACATTATTTTTAAATACCATTTTAGGGCAATCTGGGGTGCTAGTGTGGCCTTCAAGATCACAGTTCTTTTACTGACAAATTTAGAGACAGACTTTACCACACCACCAACTCAGGACAGTTATGATTTGGGATAGATTCTGGGAATGTCTCTGGTTCACTGGTACAAAGCTACAGTGGGTTAAATCTCTTAAGGCAGAGAACTGAAATGCTATTCACCCAAACATTTACACTTTGTAATTATTCTAATACAGTTATTTTCTTAGGGTAGCAGTTCTCAAACTATGGATCATGGACTCCTTCTTGGGAGTTCCCAAGTCTCTTTTAGGGGGTCTGAAAAGACAAAATCATTGTTGTAATAACATTAATAATGCTTTTCCCCTTTGCTGACATTTGCATTGACGGTGCAAAGGCAATGGTGGGTAAAACTGCTGGCTTATCAGCAAGAATCAAGGCAATGGCAACAAAATATACTAACAGTTACTATATTCTTCACCCACACACATATCAGTATAAATCTAAACAAATACGCAGGCTGATCCCTCTGATGAATATGCATGATGAAGCAATGAGAATTAATTTTATTAAACTCAGCCCTAAAAACACATCTTTTTAATACTGTGTGTGACAAAATGGGGAATACAGACAAAGCATTTCTGCTGCATAATCAAAGTACAATTACTGTCAAGGAAAAGTACTGTACTTGTGTGATCAGTTGTAAGCTGAACAGACCACTCTTCTTCATGGAACACCATTTTTCTATAAAGAACAGCTCATAAACTATAATTATTCATACTAGGGTATTGGGCAGGCATCTTTCTCATAAATGAAGTGAACCTGTCACTTCAAGGAAAGCAACTGTTTTCAGTATTAGTTACTAATGACAAAGTTCAAACTTTCAGACAAAAATGAGAATTTTGGAAAATGAATATACATGTCTATAATCTTAACAACTCAGCACTTGAAAACTTCTCTGATAGGACAGTGGTAATATTAATATCCTGTGACATTTTATAATGAAATATCCCAACATCTGAAAGATGTGTATAATTCAATGAACTAATATGTTGCCAATATCCAATGTGTTGTGTTACAAAATCATAGATGGATAAAGGGTTCATTCAAAATACAAGACAGACCAATAGATTTTAACGTAACAGTACAAAAAATTCATTAATATGGTTTCAGCTTCCACATCACAACCAACCTTTAAGAACTTAGCATTTGCGTCTTGATGTAATACCAAAGAATACCCACAATATCTGAAAAAGCTATAAAATAGTCTTTCCTTTTACTTGTGAGGACAGATTTTCTTCACATATTTTCCACAAAGGACCAGACAGTAAATATTTTAGGTTTTGTGGCTATACAGTCTCTGTTGTAGCTATTCAACCCTACCATTATGGCATAAAGGCAGCCATAAGCAATTTGTAAATGAATGAGCATGGTTATGTCCCAATAAAATTTTATTTCTGGGCACTGAAATTTGAATTTCATACAATTTTAATCTGTAATAAGATATTATTATTCTTTTGATTTTTTTTCAATGATTAAAATGAAAGACACATTCTTAGCTTGTAGGCTAATTATAAACAGGTAGGACACTGGATTTGGCCCAAAGGGCTTAGTTTTCAGATCCCTAACATACCTCAAACAAAGTAACATATCCAACACACCGAATGCAGAAGTATATATGACAATCTAATTGTCTTCTATTAAGCCAGCTATAAAAGAGATTTGCAAAAATGTAAAACAATGCCACCTTTTTCATACATTTTATTTATTTTGGAGAACAGTATTGTCCTAAAAATATTTATGTTAATATATAGAGGTTATTGCTATTTTTAAATAAAGTAGTAAATATTTAAAAATTAATCAGTTTTAATTTCTAATAGGGTTATTACTGATAGATCTAACCCACATAAACAAAGGCTCTTGGGGTCCACAATTTTTAAGAATGTAAAGGGTCCTTAAGATTAAGAAGATTAAAAATTATTGCCCTACAGAATCCAAAAATTATTTGAGATAAATTAGCAAAATTATACAGTGCTTCGTTTCCTATGTTCTAGAAACCAACAGAGTCTGTAGAGAAGCATTAGGTCTGGAAATAAGTTGTACCTCCTTCAACTTTGCTCCCTACAAATACTCCAACAAAGAGCTTCTTGCCCACCCACAAACATTAGTCTTTAAGACTGTATCCTTCCGGAGGCAGGGGTGTAGTTTTACTCTTACCTGATGCAGTGTTCCAACCTAGCCTCCTGCTGGAACACTGTGTCAACCCTGCCTCCCTCCTGAGGGTTCTGCTCTGCCCCTGACATCATCAGAGCATCAGGGCTGAAAAAGAAGAGCATGAGCCTCAATTATTTGTTAAAGTTAACCTCAAAAGGGCTGTTATGCAAAAAGTATTTTCATGTATAAAAGTGTGTCTGGAAGAGGCAACCCAATATGATCATACTGACATATGGTTGTATTCTACATTTATTCTAGGTTTATAAACACTGGCAGAACTTTTCATCCCTCTATCCTTCAAAGAATCTGGAAATTTCTTAGATTCAGTTCAGTACAGCATATCTGCTGAACAATCTCTTTCTTAAAGAGCTTTTATTATTTTAGGTTTGTAAACCACTCATCCTAAATTTCTCTTATTTTCTTAGTATTATACTTGATATACTAAAAAATTATTTCAAAAGTGACTGCCAGCTGTTTTTAATCTTACAGAAACATAAATATTCCCCTAAAGTCTTAGGGTTTAAAACTTATTTTGTTTTCATACAGGAAGTTCTTCAACAATGAATGGTTAGCTATATCTTTTACTTATTTGAAGAATATTATTCTTACAAAAAAATATAAAATAAAAAATAAACAGGTTTGGCTAGGCACGGTGGCTCACGCCTGTAATCCTAGCACTCTGGGAGGCCAAGGAGGGCGGATTGCTCGAGGTCAGGAGTTAGAAACCAGCCAGAGCAAGAGCGAGACCCCGTCTCTACTAAAAATAGAAAGAAATTAATTGGCCAACTAATATGTATATAGAAAAAATTAGCTGGGCATGGTGGTGCATGCCTGTAGTCCCAGCTACCTGGGAGGCTGAGGCAGGAGGATTGCTTGAGCCCAGGAGTTTGAGGTTGCTGTGAGTTAGGCTGACGCCACGGCACTTACTCTCGCCTGGGCAACAAAGTGAGACCCTGTCTCAAAAAAAAAAAAAAAAAAAAAAAAAACTAGAAAAATAAAAAAATAAACAGGTTTGGATGAATTTTTGTCTTCAAGGAAAACTACAAAGGGTAACTTTTTCATTTGTACTCAAAAGACAGGGATAACCAATGAATATGAAGAAAAAAATTAAAGACAAAATTTAAGATATGTTTTATCTTGAATGATATTAAATGCATCAATAACTAAGTTCTTTTTCCAAAACGAATTCCACTTGTCCTGAACACCTCACAAAATGGAAACTTATTCAGTAAGCAGATCTTTTTTTTTTTTTTTTTTGAGACAGAGTCTTACTCTGTTGCCCGGGCTGGAGTGAATGCTGTGGTGTCCGCCTAGCTCACAGCAACCTCAAACTCCTGGGCTCAAGCAATCCTCCTTCAGCTTCCCAAGTAGCTGGGACTACAGGCATGTGCCACCATGCCCGGCTAATTTTTTCTATATATTTTAGTTGGCCAATTAATTTCTATTTTCAGTAGAGATGAGGTCTCGCTCTTGCTCAGGCCGGTTTCTAACTCCTGACCTCGAGTAATCCGCCCGCCTCGGCCTCCCAGAGTGCTAGGATTACAGGCGTGAGCCACCGTGGCCAGCCAGTAAGCAGATCTTAAGAGGGTCTATTACATAGAAGTCTAACAGTTTAAATCAAAATCAAAGGTTTAAAAAAGTATATAATAAGGTTTGAAAAGAAACAAAACATTCACCTAAAATTCTAGTTAAATTGTACCTGACTTTTTTTACAGTGCCAATCAACATTTGATAGCACCTCCTATTTGACTCAGCTATGTTATACTTCAAAGAATATTACCTACAGATATAGAGGAAGTTCCCATTATCCAAAGATAGTTAAAAACGGAAAAAATCCACTTACAACGAATCCACTTTAAATAAGGACCGGAATTTCATAAAGAGGAAAAAATGAGGGCTTTGTCTTAAAAACTTACACAGAAAATTGTGGTACAGAGTACAAGAACAAAGAATGAAAGATGATGTTACTTTTTGGGGGGGCATAATTTGGTGGCAAAATTAAACAGCACTAATCAAGTCACTGAACATTTACTGGGGGCTTATAGGGTTCCAGGCTCTTGAGATACAGTACTGAGCAAGACAACAAGGGTCCTATTCCCATGGAGTTCTCTTTATAAAAAAGGAAGAAAGATGTCTATCCTTCATTCGCTTTTGACTTTCACAGCACAATCACAGAGGAAAAAACTCATTTCTGCAAAAAATTGAGGATATCATTAATTATGCCAAGGATGTTTACTAATCCACTAAAACTGAAGCCATAATCTTTTAAAGCTCCTACTGTTGTCATCATCCTCATGAAGTTTTTCTCCTTCAAGTATTATCTAGCCTTGTTTTTGTCAATGTCTTTGCCAGGTTTTGAAGAGTTTTAACTACTGAGAACAATTTCATTAAATAGTGTATCTTCGTTAATACGTGTAATTCAATTGTACTGATTTGTCAGCTATAACACCCAACTCTCTGGAAAGAAATGACAATAGTGTTAAAAATGTCTGTGTGTGTTTGTGTTGAGGGAGAGGAGTGGTTTGAGAAGTAATTCCTTAAGTGAAAACTTGATGACAATTATTAGTACATATTTTCATTATTAAAGGACACTTGGATAATGAATTTTCAAGAACAAAGATTCTGGGTTATTTGTACAAAACAAAGATGCACATATAAGCATGTTCACCATAGTATTGTTTTAAAGGTAAAGCCAGGAAACAACCGCAAAATTCATCAGTAAGAAACTGGTTAAATTAAGGTACATCATAGTATGGAATACCTTGGATGATACAGAATGTGACAGCTGTATATGTGATGAAGTGCAAAGATGTCCAACATTTACAGAAAAAAAAAATCAAGGATGTATAGAGTATGATTGCACTTGTGTAAAAACCAATCTATGTGTGTAGGCTTTTATATATATGCTAAAAATTTCTGGAGGAAAACAAGAGAATACCTTAATAATGACTGACTTGCATCAAGGTAGTCTCAAGTCTGAATTTGCATGAATTTCTAGTAAACTATTCATGAAAAGTCCCATGTGCCTTCTCTTCTCTAGCTTTTAAAAATATTAATGTTGGAAGTACTGCTTACAGTCTGGGGAATCTATGCTATGTACCCTAGAAACAACAATTGAAACATAGACCCAAATCTACTACGTAAATACAGTGATTATATAGGAAGAGACAGGGGGCACACCCCTTTCTCTCTTTCAGCATCTCAAACAGATACTGCTGAGTTGCTCATGTGAGCAGTGTGGTATGCAGAAAGAAAATAGTTAAAAACCACTACCTCAGACATTTAATCATTTCAAAAATGTGAATGTCTACTTACATACTCAATTGGCACCATGCTAAATGCTGAGATATAATGAACAAAACTGATCTAGTGCCTGCCTTCCTAGGAGCCTCTAGTCTAGTTTGAGAGATGTATTAAATAATCACAAAAATACATGTAAAATTGCAACTGTGCTACAAAGAAGATTCTTTGGACATTATTACAGTAAGGTAGCAGGTTACCTTAATATTTTTTTTAAAAGATAAACATTCTTAAAAAGATAAACATTCTTTCTTGAATTCAGCTTCAGAAAGCTGTTTCTGCAGATGAATTTTTATATGCTTTCTTTTGTAAGACAACAAAAACCAAGTTTCCCTTTCTATTTATTTTAGCTGCTAAATTGATTGCTGATGGTCTACATAAGCACTTCTACCTCTGATCCTTAGTTGTTCTATTTTATTTATTTAATCCTGTAAACCCATTCAAATGATTTGGGAAAAAATACATATACTCCACCCATATTTGCATGCCCATGGGAAGCCTAGCTTGTTATACCAAGGAGCTGTAACTCAAGTGACCACTGTTTACCCTCTAGTTACCTCTAGGAGTTAAGCTGGAAGTACAGAATATTTGTGGAGGTAATATTTTATTATGGCCCAACATCACAAACTTAAGAGAACAAATCGCTTTATTTTCAAAGGTAGCAAAATGTCAAGAAAAATATCTTACTTTGAAAATGGCACACACTGAGAATTAATTCATCCAATAATTACTAACTGAGTGATTCAGTACATGCCTGGCAAAGTGGCAAGTACTGAGGATACTATAATAATATACATTTCCTTTTTTTCAGCAAGTTTAGAGAGCAGTGGTAGAAAAGAGAAAAAATAAACAGGATTTAGCACGATATGTTCCATAATAAATACCATGTAGAAGATGCTATGAGATTATCAGAAAACAGAGAAACCACCTCTGCCTGTAGTCAGAAAGAATCCACAGTTATTTATGATAAATTCTAAAAACTATTTTTCCCTTAACTGTCAACTTTTTAAAACACAGATATTTATAATGATTTTTACAGATACTGACTGACCCCACAGTGTCATTGGACATTTTCTATATTCAAAGGACTTCGTGTCATATGAATCTCAGATTTATAATAGAAAAAAGATTATAATGCCTCCCCTCAATTAACAGAATTTCAAAATTTATCATTTCTACACATGTAAAGTAGATTTAAATTTAATACAGTATGATCAAAATGTTTACAATAAATTTGATATTAAAACCATACATTACATTGGGAGGAGAAAAAAATTACCAGAGTCTGTGATACCTTTTAATTGTTACAGCAACAGTACACAGATATATCCAGGCAAAAAAATCAAAGTCTTTGTTAAACAGATCTAACAGGTGTAAAATTAGACAAAAGATAAATGCTCAGAAAAAAAATTCTCTGAACCATCAGCCTTAAAATTCAGCAGTACATCAACTTTATAAAGAATTGGATTTTATTTAAATTAAATAAAGGAAAAAGAAACTCACAAACTTACAAACATGTAAAAGCCGGATTCATCGATCTGAATGCAACACATGACAGAATTGGACAAATCTTTACAGAAGATATAGAACAGATTAAACCTGATTTAAATTATTTTCTTATATTACTATGCTATCAGTTTTCAAAGGCCGGACGTCATATAAAAACCCTAAGTACAAGGTTCAATTTTTAAATCAGTGATGTGGAAAGTGTGAAGCTACCACAATCTCTTCTTTTTTGGCTCCTATCATATAAACTAAACAAAGAAGTTGTTTTTATTTCTTAAGTAGGTAAATCAAAGTACTTTGAAGCAAAATGATCTTTAAAAAGATATTTAGCTTTCAACTCCAGTTAGAGGCTAAGTGATGCTTCACAACTGCCTAAAATGATCAGGAAAATGCTAGGATTCTCATAGACAAGCATTCCTAAAAAAAGTTAAAAATCAATGCTAAATTTTCAAAATCAACCTATGGGTTAATATAAAGTCAATGTACAATTTGGGTCCTGAAATGTGAATGGCATCGAATCCACATTTCAGGTGGAGAAACAGAAGGGAAAAATAGAGTAAATGGTGAGAATTTGCCCAAGGTCCTAAGGCGAAATTAGCAAAACTAGAAGCACACTCAGATTCCTAACTCCAAAGACATTGTTCTTTTAATGACAGTAATTTCATGTATATGATTCCTTCTGTATAATTTAGACAACAAAGTTAGACTATATACATTTCTGGGTTAAAGAGATGCTGCCTGATAGAAAAATGCCCTTTTGAGAGACAAATTCTGTTTTAACCACCCCTTAAAACTATAAAATTCCTTCCACTATCTTATCCAATAGAGAATTTAGATGCGAAAACTAAAGACAATAATTTGCTTTTAATTAGACTCATTAGGTATTTAACATTGGATATCCTTTTATTCACCCAGAATTTAAGAAAAATGTACGAAGTTTTACCCTTGATATTCTTTCTCCTTTTAAAGAAAGCTACCAATAAATACTAACATAAGCATTCTTGTTAACAAAATAGCATTATCTAAAATGAAAGACAACATTTCCATATTTCTTCAGAGTATACAGAAGAGAACTTGGAGATTTAAAAGAAAATGGTCAAGATTTCAAAGGTCTAATGATGAACCAGTTTATTTTCCTTCGGTAAGTTAAGATGCATTAAATGGAAAAATGTTTATAATGAAGACAGGTTATTTTACCCACTTTAGACAATATAAAATGAAACTAAAGGTGGCAAAATAATAAGACACTGTGAAATACTCTTCAAATCACCCATGTAAAGGTGAAATAGTGGCATACATTCTTTATCTCTATTTTTTAAAAGTTGCTGAATAAAAACAAATCCAAGTTCAGCCCATACATCTTATTCTGATGATAAATCTATGTACCCTTGATGAAATGTCTAAGCTATTTAGCTAAGTGTTAACATCTATCTTGATTTTGCTTTCAGTATCAAGCATGTTTATCAAGTCATGCAACCAGCTCTCTACAGCTCCCAATCTTACCTGCTGAATCTTCCAAATCAATCAGTTTGGGCATTAAGCTTTCAGGGAGTTTTTCCGGTAAGTCATAGCCATTCTTCCTAGCAACCACCAGATGAAAAGCAGCACAAAACTCATCCAGTGTCAACGCACCATCTTTATCAAAGTCTGAGAGTTCCCTAGAAGACAAACTTATCATGAATATAATATCATTCTGCTGTGGATCCCTTTATTTCTCAAAAAGAAGAGAGAGAAATACTCTCCCTGAGAAAGTGCAAAAAGTCAGTAATTTTTAAAAATCCCATAGGCAGAAAGATGAGTAACAAGGCAAATATAGCAAAACGTTAACTACAGAATCTAGGTGGTAGTGGGCACATGGGTATTTATGGTACAATTCCTCAAACATTCTTGTGTGCTTGAAATTCTCACAATAAAACGCTAAAAAATAACCCTAATAATTAAGGTCACCAAAAAATGACCTGTAGCCCATATGCATTTTTAGGAACAGGGTTTAAAGTAAGGTACATGCAGTAAGTCACTGAAAATTTTTTTTAATTTTGCTTTTATTATTATCAAAGTTTAACATGTATGCATTTTAAAGCATTGACTAGAACTACAAGACTTGAGACAAAAATACAGCCACCTTGCCTTGCTCTCCCTACCATTTCATAGAAACAAAAGCAAACAGAAAGCACTTGTGTATTTATTGTCTTAAACTATAAAAAGCACACAATATATTGCTAATTCTTGATTTTTCAGTTTTAGGCTTTATTTACCTACCTCCCACTATAGTACTCTATGCTACTAAAAATCTATTAACAAAATAATTTAGAATATAGAGAAATATATTGCTATAAAGTAGAATTAACATTTATGTTTATATGATAATTGTTTTTAAAAAGTAATTTGTGATGATACTTTGTGTTCATTAGGCCAATTCCAACTATATAGCAGCTATTCTGTGTCTCTGTGTTTAAATGGGAGCAAAGTACTGTTCCTAAAGTTTTGGCTTGGTATAGAACTTATTAAACTTCTTAAAAATCAAATGGGATAAACATAACCACAGATGAACTAGCTTTTATTCCATGTATTATGCTACCAACAAACAGCAGCTGATATAGCTCAAAGCATTTTAGCACTTTAGAAAGAACTACTGTACCTATATCACTGTATCTATTTTTTTTCCAGAATGAGAGTGAAGCTGGCTATTATTGTAAGGCAATACTGAGTTGTTTGAGAACATTTTTGAAGAGGTTAGTATAATAGTTTATTTTTTAAGGCTCTATAATCTACCTGCTAGAAACTCCTTTGAAGTAACCCACATTACCCAACTAATGATATACCACACTTACCAAATATGAGAAAGTTCAAGAATAGGAAGTTTTGATTTTGTAAAAAACTCTTTAGCTGCAGATCCTGAAATATTAAAACAGTGTTGTTTAATGTTATTCTGAACTTACAGATCTAAGAACAGAATGTAAGAGTCTTAGATATTTTCACTGGGAAAAAGGTAACCTTAATATGTGAATATGTCATGATTTTGGCCCCCAGTGATTATAAACTTTTTAGACAAATAATCTGAGAATTATCTTTTATAATTAAAATCTATGACCAACAAAACAATGTCTTTGAAATTAGAAACTGAGATTTTTGTCCTGTCCCATCTTGAAGAACTTCTGTTTTTAACAACTCACCTGGAATAAATCCGTTTAGATCAGGCTGAATGGTTTTAAACTGATTTACATAATACTGTCTTTGTTCATCTGTTATTTTCCAGGGATCATCATAACTACTGGATTGCCTACGAATTTCATTGGCAGTTGTAGCTGATGCTACAGTTCGTACTGTTGTCTGGTCCTGTAATGAAACATTTTTTTCCTCAGTACAGTATCTATCTATACAATTATATGGACCACGATTGCTAGGTTACTTATCTTTGAAAGTAAAACTTGCTTTTTGTGGACATTTAAAATGTGAGAAGTCATCAGCAAACCATATTTGTTACAATCAAGTTATTGGATATGTTTTTGCACAATGATTATATAAATGTGTAGAATGATAGCAATTATGTTAAGCAACAAAAAAGTATGGAAGATGTGCTAACAAAGCCAAGCAAATATATTCCAAGATGCAAAAATCTTTCAAAACTTCACTGGGGAATTAGAAACAGAAATAAAATCAGCTGAAACAATGATAACAGACTTGAAAAGACACAGAGCAGAGTTCCTTTTTTTTTTTTTTTAATAAAAGAGAGAGCTTGCATTTATAAAATTTACAAAAGCAAAATATAAAACCAATGACTGCAGCAATACTCTGAATGAAGCAAATAAAAATGCAATACCAATAAAATGTCACACCTGGGCAGAAGCAGGATGCATGGTTAAAAGAGTACTGGTTGGTGGAGTATCTGCAAAACTGACCCAGTTTTCTTGAGGTGGAGGTGGAGAATGCCCTGACCACACTGCATCACCAGCAGAACCACCTAAAAGAAGAATGAGTAAACATACTTACTCACATTTGAAGAAAAAAATAGTCACCAGGAAGTTTTCTTTCAAACTCTTTGAAGAAATGTAACAATTTCTAAAATGTAATTCTTTTCAATTTCAAATTATACTCCATTTAAATCTTTTTAATTATTTTGTGCTCTCCTTGTCAACACTAAGACTTAAAGATGTACCTACTACTCTGGGAAATAATTGTTCTTTACCTTCAGAGAATCTGGTATCCATAAACTTTTGTCTAAGCATCACAGATGTATGTAGATACAGCTGCCACTTTTCAAAGTGATACCATGTTTTCCTGAAAATAAGACCTACCCATAAAATAGGCCCCAGCAGAATTTCTAAGCATTTACACAATATAAGCCCTACCCCGAAAATAAGACATAGTGATGGGCGTGGCTACCCAGTGTATCTGCAGAACCCATGCATTTCATCGCGGAGTGGTAAAGAAGACAGCAGCCCTTCTCATCTGCCCCATGGTGACAGCTACTATCCCAGAGATGACCGGAAAGGTGCGGGCAGCCCCACCAACAAGGTCAGCTCCCCCTGTCTGGTCCTGGCCATCCTGTGCAAGCTGAGGCTTTGAGGGGAAAGTCTCCCCAGTGAAGTGAGGAGTGGGACGCTCCACTTTAGGTATTGTGTATCCCCAGGGGGAAGAAGGAAAGCTGTGGCTGCCATTTTACTATGATGATGTTCCAGAAGACGACAACTTATCTATCTCTGAATAAATGTAGATTGTTGTACTGTACTTTAAAAAAATAACATATCCCCTGAAAATAAGCCCTAGGGTGTCTTCTTGAGGAAAACTAAATATAAGACCCTGTCTTATTTTCAGGGAAACACAGTATATCTACTAATAAATCTTCATAGTTGGCTTTTGCTTCATTAAAATTTGACTTACAGTTAAAAATTGTCTTGGAGACAACTCTTAAAGGAAGTTTTATCAAGTTTTCTTCAATTTACAACTCTAAATAATTGTTATTTATAAAGAATCTTGAAATACCTGATTGTGCTTCACCAAAGGGAGACCAAAAAGGTCCAGGTCCTGCAAGAGGCCTCTCACTATTCCCCCCACTAGGATGACGGTTGTGCTTCCTCCATGTGTGTGGAGAAGTTGGTGGGGACTGCTGTGGTGAAACCACTGGGGATGCAGGCTCCTGGAAAGAATATTATTATTTAAAAAATTTAATTTTCAAGAGACATTTTAATTATTATGGTACCAACAAATATTTTAGTGTAAGCATATACACAGGACATCAACTGATAATATTTACACGCATGTGATTACCTGTGGATCTGCAGTTGTACGAGGCTGAACTGTATCATGGCTTATGGATCCCTTTTTCACTTGCCCCCTGCCTGGTGGCGGGGGAATTACACCAGAATAAGACCCTTGATTTTCAGAATCTGAAGAATATGAGGCTGCATGGCGAGATTCCTGTTCATTCTTTGAAGCAACAAATCTTGGCAGAGGAAGGTCCTTTACTGTTAACCACAACAATTATTATTATTTTAAAATTAAAAAGTACATACACATTAAAACCACAAAAACTGATACAGAAACAACAGGCACAAAATGTCAATCACAGCAAAATGTGGACCATCATCTCCCTTCGATAGTTTAGGAAGACTCTTACTAGAAACTAGTAGTAAAACCAAATTGTACTTCTAAAGAGTGATGACGATAGCTATATTAAATGTCTACTGCGTGCCTGTCCATGTTCTTACCATTTTATATTTATTTCATCTCATAACCACAGCAATCCTGCAAAGCTCCTACAGATAGATAAGGGAATGGAGGCTCTGAGACGCCAAGGTCACACTACTAGTAACTGACAGAATCTGAACCTAAGTCAGTCAGACCCCAATGCGTAGGTTGCTTCTACTTATACTGAGTCTCTAAAACACAGAATATGTCACTAAGTTTGAGACTAGACTTAGATATTTTCATCATGAAAATTCCTAAAAATATCTTACTATTCACCTACCAAGGACATGGTACACAGTATTCTATCTGTCCACTGTAGTTTGGTTTATGACTCTCCTACAACCAGTACTCTACATTTAGTTTTAAATAGAGGAGAAAAATGAAAGACTAAGAATTTCTCTGCAAGTAAATCATTAAGTCATACTTTCAGATTAGAACAATATAGCTGCAGAATTATTTTCAGAGGAAAGTACATTTCCATTCATGTATGATTACCTTTGTCTCTCTTTAGAACCTCCATACAAAGAAGGGCATTTATTAAGCTTATTCAGTATGTATGTAAAAGATTCAAAATTACCTCAAAAGAATGGAAACTCTGAACACTAGAATGATGTATGGCAAACCAGAGGTCCACAATGAAAACTTCTGGCCAACTAATACACTGAGCTGGTACTTAAAACTATTTATAAAAATTGATATTTACAGAATTTTATAGAAATTTTTCTGTAATTTACAAATTATAGAAAACTTCAATTTTGTCTTTCACCTTTTCTTTACACAAACTTCAGAACCCTTTGCATGTAAGTGCCTATCTTTATAGAATTTTTTTTTTTTTTTTTTTTTTGAGACAGAGTCTCGCTTTGTTGTCCAGGCTAGAGTGAGTGCCGTGGCTTCAGCCTAGCTCACAGCAACCTCAAACTCCTGGGCTCGAGTGATCCTTCTGCCTCAGCCTCCGGAGTAGCTGGGACTACAGGCATGTGCCACCATGCCCGGCTAATTTTTTTATATATATATCAGTTGGCCAATTAATTTCTTTCTATTTATAGTAGAGACGGGGTCTCGCTCTTGCTCAGGCTGGTTTTGAACTCCTGACCTTGAGCAATCCGCCCGCCTCGGCCTCCCAAGAGCTAGGATTACAGGCGTGAGCCACAGCGCCCGGCCCTTTATAGAATTTTTATCTTCTTCCACATTAACAAGCCTCCAAATAATTGAAAAATGAATGATCTGAGGTGACATTTATAAAGCGGTCAGCTTGGCTGTGACTAGGTTTTGGTCTGCCAATATTTTAATACTATCTCTATCAATCAGAAAGTTTGGTTAACTGATACTTTTCTAATTTGAAATGGAGCTTCCACAGCCTTCCCAAACAAAAAACCAAAGTATAATGTTTTATTAGAAAAGAAGAAAACAAGGAAGCTATATATGAAGACAGTCATTATAATTCATTATTTACCTTAATAAAATTATACATCTAAATTCTTTCTAAGCAATTTTTAGTAAATTAATTCTGAAAAATTTCCATTTTGAATAGTATGCATAAAGTCCATATTATATACCATAATGGATATAAAATAGACACACTTTTCTAATCTTCTCAGATGAGAAATGCAAGGTAGTCAGAATAAAGTCATGACACTTTACTCAAGGTCACACATGCCGCTATAATATCAGAAAGACTCAAGAGTTCTATTGACTTTACTTCATTTGTAATAGAAGCCCACTTTCATTTCAGTTTCTAGAGTATTCCATATTTACCTGTATTTATACTTTCCACTCTTAAAGGGAAACCAGATTGGGCAACAGCTACTAGTTTCAAAGCAATGTAGAACTGACTTCTTCCAAAATAACCAAGTCTTGTTGCACCGCAAAGCTCCATGATCTATAAAAGAACACAATGTTAACATTAAGATTTATGACAAAAATTCTGTTTAAAAATAAACAACAATCTTTTTGTAACTTCTCTAAAGTATATTACTCTCAATTGACAACCATCTTCCTCAAGTTTCAGGTTCATATATTTGAAAACAAAAAGTCACTGACTTTACAATAAGGTTATCATTCTTTTTATCAAAATCCATGTGAAGAGATCCATTAGAATAATTATTTCTTGTTAAGAGCCATATTTTTTCAGAAACAATATCCACTCTTCTTCATAAGCACTGTGCATACAAGGCCATGTGACTAACACACTATCATGCAGCCATTTAAAATAATAGTCATAAAATGATCTGACATGAGAAAATGCTAAGGATATATTAAGTCGGGGGGAAAAAAGAAAGATATATAATTTTAACCACATAAATACAAATGTGGAAACTACATTAAAAACCTACCAGCAATTTTGTTAGCTGAAGTTAAGAGTAAGGGTTTTTCCTCTTATTTTCCAAATTGTATTTAATGTGGTTACATTACTTTTCTTTAAAGCAGTAACAAAAATTTTTGTTTGTCGTTTTTCTCAGAAGCATAAAAGTATTCAAGGATCTATACTGATCATTCTAGTTATTTAACACATATTTCTAGGCTGGCTACTACAAGAAAATACCAGACTCGAAAAAGAGGATTTCAGGTTATGAGATTAAATTATAAATCCAAAAGCTGGAGTGGATTTCTATTATATAGACACTATTAATTGAATCTTAAAATAAAATAAGCACTAGGTATCCTTGCTGGATCTTCTCAAATACAAATTCTTGTGAAGAGGGAGTAGATTTAGTTTATTTTCCTTTCCCCAAAACAGTCAAAGGAAGATAAGGTACCTGAGATACTAAATCTGAAGAAAAGTATTCACAGAACTGCAAAAATATCCAGCACCTATCAATGGTTAAACAATGCACCACAACAATACCATTGTTTTACACACACAAAAAAAGATGACTAATTTTTGCTGATTGATCAGCACTGGAAGAAGTTCCTCTTCCTGCCGCTAAGGGGCATGTGCTTCTGGAGAAATTTAAAAGGGCAAAGAGTATAAGGAGGCAGGTTAACACCATTAAGGGAACTGTGAGGAAAAAGAGTTTAGGAAGGAAGGCTACACTGCCTTGCAGGCATTGTAATTGTGATTACTGGCCTTATCCACTACTCTTTTCAGTCCTCCTGACACTTCTAGGGGATTATTACACAGCTTAGATAGCTTTGTTTATAAAACAAATTATCTAATACATGCCAGACATTTGCTAGATAAAACGAAGATCTGAAAGGAGACCACAATATGTAGTCTGTGGACACTCAGGGGAGACGCCCAGGGAATGGTTACAAATGAAGAGGTAATGTTCAATAAGGGAGCCAGAATCTCACTGCTGTTTTAATTAGTGTTTATTAAAAGTTTTATGTTTGTTAGTCATTTGCATTTTTTTTTTCAGGCAGAGTCTTGCTCAATCACCCTGAGTACAGTGGTGTCATCGTAGCTAACTGAAACATCAAGCTCCTGGGCTCAAGCCATCCTCCTGCCTCAGCCTCCTGAGTAGCTGGGGCTACAGGCTCTCACCACCACACCTGGCTAGTTTTTCTATTTTAAGTTGATAAGAGGCTAAGTTTTTCTATTTTAAGTTGATAAGTTTTTCTATTTTAAGTTGATAAGTAGCTGGGACTACAGGTTCTCACCACCACACCTGGCTAGTTTTTCTATTTTAAGTTGCTCTTGCTCAGCTTGTGCTCAGGCTGATCTTGAACTTCTGAGCTCAAGCAATCCTCCTACCTCAGCTTCCCAGAGTGCTAGGATTACAGGCATGAGCTACTATACCTAGCCTGCATTTCTTTTCCTGTGAATTATCCAATTGTCCTTTATCCACTTTAAAATGGGCTGTTAGTCTTTATTCATTTTAAGAAGTGTTATTGTATTATAGTGACCTGTAAACTGCCATGGAATTAATTCATTTTTTTCAATGACTATTTATTAAGTACCAACTATGTGTCAGATATTAAACTTACTGTGTTTAAGTGTGGGGGTGAGGGGTTGGAGAGGAGGGGGATGGAGAAGCAGCAAATGAGGCTGAACATCAGGCAGAAGCCAATCATATTGTACATGCTGTTTTTCTCAGCTTATCTGTTTTTTAAAAAAGCTATTTTGGTGGTACAGAATTTCACAATTTTTATACAAATTTATCATTTTTACCCCTTTATGGCTTTTGGGTTTACCATACTTAGAAAGGCCTTTATAAATGTTTTCTTCTAGAATGTTTATGATTAATATTAAAATATAAAAGTCTGAGACTGGGCACACTCATGGTAAAGTAAATAAAATGGTACTTAACGGTATAGAATTAAAAGGGTCTACAGTTCCCATCAGAAGTAACAATTTCTCCTAGACAGAGCAATCAGGCAAAAGAAAGAAATAGAAAGTATCAAAATTAGAAAGGGGGAAGTTAAACTGTCCCTGTTTGTAGGTGACATGCTCTGATATATAAAAAAACCTCCAAAGACTCTACGTCAAAAAAAAAAAAAAAAAAAAAAAACCTCAAAAAAATCTCTCATATCTGATAAATAAATTTAGTAAAATTGCAGGATACAAAATCAACACACAGGCCAGGGGCGATGGCCCATGTCTGTCATCCTAACATTCTGGGAGGCCGAGGCGGGAGGATTGCTTGAGCTCAGGAGTTCAAGACCAGCCTGAGCAAGAGCAAGATCCTGTCTCTACTATGAATAGAAAGAAATTAGTGAAACAACTAAAAATAGAAAAAAATTAGCTGGGCGTGGTGGCACGTGCCTGTAGTCCCAGCTACTTGTGAGGCTGAGGCAGGAGGATCGCTTGAGCACAGGAGTTTGAGGTTGCTGTGAGCTAGGCTGACGCCATGACACTCTAGCCAGGGCAACACAGTGAGACTCTGTCTCAAAAAAAATACAAAAACAAAATCAATATATAAAAATTAGTAGCATTTCTATACACAAACAGCAAACTAGCTATAGAAGAAATCAAGAAGACAATCCTCTTTACATTAGTACCAAAAGAAAAAAGCAGGAATAAATTTAACCAACAAGGTAAAAAACCTCTACAAGGAAAACTACAAAACACTGATGAAAAAAGCTGAAAAGGATACAAACAAATGGAAAAACATTCCATGCTCATGGATCAGAAGTATTAATGTTGTTAAAATGACAACACTGCCCAAAACAATTTACAGATTCAATGCAATCCCTATTGAAATACCAAAGATATTCTTATTCTTCACAGAAATAGAAAAAAAAAAATCCTAAAATTTGCATGGAACCAAAAAGACTCCAAATAGCCAAATCAATCCTGAGCAAAAAGAACAAAGCTGGGGGTATCAACACTTACCAGACCTCAAAATATACTACAAAGCTATAGTAACTAACATAGCATAATATTGGCATAAAAACAGACACACAGACCAATGGAATAGAGAACCCAGAAATTAATCCATATATCTTCGGCCAACTGATTTTTGACAAAGGTGCCAAAGAACATTCATTGGGGAAAGGACAGTCTCTTCAATAAATGGTGCTGTGAAAACTGGATATTCATATACAGAAGAATGAATGAATATGGACCCCCATCTCTCACCCTATACAAAAATCAACTCAAAATGGATAAAAGATCCAAATATAAGACCTGAAACAATAAAACTATTAGAAGAAAACATAGAGAAGACACTTCAGGACATTAGTCTGAGAAAAGATTTTTACGAAAAAGACCTCACATGTCTCTTTACCTTGGGAGTGTACGAGTCATGCACAGAAATGATAAAAAATAACAAATTTTTCATTAAGTTAGAAAGGATCGTTTTGTTTTCAATGTTTTTATTCTATTTTCGTAATAAAACACCAAGGCCCCAAGGAAAAAAAAAATTTTTCTGGTGTGGCAATGTGTTAAGTACTAATACAAGTGTTGTTATAATTTTTTGATGGAAATGCTTCTATATAGGATACTGTCATGTCTTCCAAACTATTTGAAACTTCAGTTTTCAGACAATACATTGACCATAGGAATTTACCTCATCTCCCTTCAGGAATCTTATTAAAATGACAGTAAGGGAATAACCCACAATAATAAAAGGGAAGTCAACTGACAGAAAATTTCATTAAATTTTAGCAATCAGAAAACAGATAAGAGTAGTGACTAATGAAGTAGGGTGGAAGAAATGAGTGCCATGAATACCCATGGAGAACAACCAGTTTGCCCAGCAAAATTCAGACTCACCCAGAAATGCCAGGTATGACCAAGGATAGGATTGAGACAGAGTTCTGAACATTCCCATCTCTGCTGTTGCTCACAGATACTAGTAACCAGACTCTACCCTCCATGCAAAAGCAAACAAACATACACTGTAAGGTATATCTCTGAAAAATGAAATGTTAGAGAAGCACTAGCACAGCAGATAGGTCTTGTTGCCCCAGTGAAAGGTCTCTTGCTAGCGTTTACTACTCTAATAAGTGCTGGCACCCGACCCTACTCCTCAAAAGGCTGAGAAGCTATACCCAAGTACACAGAGCAAATTTTTTCTATTGCCTCATCCTTAACACATTAACTGCCGTGTGAGTTGTGTTTAACTCACGATAGTTTTGAGCCCAGGGCCTCATGAAGGAAAACCCTGCAGTTGGTTTGTGAAAATCTTACTTGTTGCTATTCTTATTGTTACAATTCATATTGACAATTTAATTCTAAAAATGTGGATTGAGCTGCATATAATTCATGCACAGAAAACAATAAAAAATAACAAATTAGAACGGATCATTTTGTTTTAATAAGATACTGTGGCCCCAGGGAAAAAAATTTTTTTAGTGTGGCAGTCAATGTGTTAAATATGAACAGGTTACCAAAGATCAATACACAACTGAGGAAAGCCTATAAAGTGAAAGCAAACTGCCAAATTTACAAACAGAAAAAAAAAAACAAAACTGAGGAAAAGAGATAGTTCAGGGAACACAGAACACTTAAAAATACTCTATTGAGTATCCTGACAGATTAAAGACAATATTCCATTCATGAAACAGGAATAGGATAGCAGGGAAAAATTTTAATAACAATCAAAGAACAAGATGTCTTGAAATATACAAAGTTTAACAGAAAAACTGGAAGATAAAACACAGAAAAACTCTCCAGATATAGGAAAAGTAAAAATGAATTGGAAAAACATAAGAGAAAAGAAATACAGAGGATTAATCTACGAGGACCAATTCTTATTAAAATGAGGTCAACAAAAAAAAAAAAAAAAAAAAAAAAAATGAGGTCAACAGGCCAGGTGCATCCCAGCACTTTGGGAGGCTAAAGTGGGAGAATTATTTGAGGCCAGGAGTTCAAGACCAGTCAGGGCACAATAGCGAGCCCGTCTCTACAAAAAAAACTTTAAAAAAAATTAGCAAGGCATGGTGGTACTCACCGTAGTCCCCCAGCTACTCAGAGGCTGAGGCAGGAGGATGGCTTGAGCCCAGGAGTTTGAGGTTGCAGTGAGCAATGACTGCACCACAGCACTCCAGCCTGGGCAACAGAGCAAGACCCTATTATCTGTCAATCAATCAATTCATGCATCCACTTGTTCATATTATTATTATTTTTTTTAAAAAGAGGTCTACAAAGAATACAGAGAAAATAGAAGAGTATAATTAAAGTAAGAAGAGATTTTGCCTAAAGCTAAAGGATACAAGTTTTCAGATTGTGAAGATCTACTGAGTCCTTGACACAATGGGGAAAAAAATTTCTAAACACATTATTGTGTAACTTCAAAACAGCAAAGATAAAACAAAGACTGTAAAAGCACCCAGAATAGACAGGAATGGGAGAAAGGAAGGTGAAGAAGTAGTAATCACTTAAAATATATTAACCAAATTGGAATCAGACTTATTATCAGCAACACTGAATATCAGAAAATAATAAAGCAACATACACAGGTTCTAAGAAAAAAATCTTTTCAACCCAGAATTCTGTATCCAAACTATCATCAAGATGATAGAAAGAATGAACACTTGCATACATGCAGAAATTTTTACATAGTTTATCTCCAATGAACTCACTCTTGAGAAAGTATTTAAGGATATCACTCAGCGGAATCTAATGACAGAGCATCCAGCAAAAGGCAGATATACGCCAAGAAAGCAGAGAAATAAAGTTGAAGGAAGTCAGCTATGTAGCTGGCCTAGAGCAACCAGTCATAATTAGAGTAAAATGACATAAGTCTCCAGGAAGAAGCTTTCAGTAAAAATAAAGAGGAAGGATAACTCAAGGGCTATGAAGGCAAACAGTACAAGAGAAATGGAAAGATAGTTGAGAAGCTCGAGGGAGGAATGCTATAATCATAGCACAATACCGAATACTTGGATATGTAGTAAAATACTGTCATACTGTAAGTGCTTTTTTGTTCATCTTCAACTTTTAGATTATTTTATTTTTATTTTTTTTGGCCCTCACTCTCCTCCTTGCCCTAACTTTTAGATTTAACCTAAACTCAAAACACAAACAATTAAGAATTATGGTTACAGAACAATATGCAAATGTTATGAATATTAAATGTGTACAAGTATGGCTAATGAATTGAGAGGTAAAAGGATAAAAAAAGGTGAAGAGAAAAGGCATTGGCTCATATTCTCAAGAAAAGAGTTAACAGGACAAGAAACAATCAAAGTTTCAAAGGTAACAGAGAATCTAAAAATAACATAAAATTTGGGAGAAGAGAGGAATAGAGAGAAGTAACTTGAATGAAATTCTCAGTTACTATAGTAGGATAACGTCTAAAATTGATAAGCCAACATAAAGTGGGATTTTAAAAAAGAGATATGGAAGTAATCATTGAAGAAAGAGTTTAATAAGTTCAGGGTGGGTTTCTACAAGAAACGACACTAAGTATTATAGGAAAGAGGGAAGGAGAACAAACTGTTGCTTTTTATTATAAACCCTTGCAAACTATTTGATTTTTTAAAATCATGGGCAGAAATTATTTTGATGAAAAGCAAAAGTATAAGCCTTTAAAAGGAATACTAAACACAGATTTATATTTTTGACAACGCAGATTTTGGAAATAAATTTATACGTTGTACTATGTTGCAATTATGTAGTCAGGGCCTTTAAGAAAAAGTGAAATGTTTTTCTTTTGCTAGTAACAGAATTTTTGTTTCAGTCTTTGTCATAATTTGTGACTTTTCTCTTGTTGCCAAGTTCTCATTTTTTGCTCTATCAGCAGTCTCTAATTGTTGCCCTTCTGCCTTGTATGCCATAGGCTTACAAGTAGAAACAAGTTTTAAAACTAATAAACACGAATAAACAGTTCTTTAATAAGGACCCAAAGAACTCTCTAAATAAGCAAAGTATTAGGTTATTAAATATGAAATGTCCAATTTCCCTAAATTCTAAGTTTGACAGTTGATATATCTTTGACATATCACTTTGACACTTCTTGTTTTATGTTTACTGTGAAAGGTACATCCTCATTCTTTCAAATGCAGAGTTTGGCTTGGGATTACCTTTCAAAAAAATTTTTTAGAGCAATTTTTATGAAACCACAGGTAAGTCAAAAATTCGTGTTATTTTTTAAGATGAGTTCCATTGTGTAACCAATGCAGCGCAGACAGCTCAAAACATCAATGAAGTGTTTGGGAAGGACGTGGCTAATGGACACACAGTACATCAAATGGTTTGAGAAGTTCCGTTCTGGTGATTTTAATCTTGAAAATGAGCCATGTGGGCGACATAAGACCAAAGTGGATAATGATGAGCTAAAAGCTGTAGTGGAAGCGAATCCACCTCAACCTATGCGTGAATTAGCAGCAAGGTTTGACATTACTATTCCAACAACATTGGACCATTTGAAACAAACTGACAAAGTAAAGAAGCCAGATAGATGGGTACTGCATGAATTAAACGAGTGTCACAAAACAAAGCATCCTGAAGCTTGCCTTTCATTGCTGTCACGATATAAAGGCAAACCACTTCTACACCGTTATTGTTATGTGTGATGAAAATGGATTATTTTTGACAATCGCAAGCATTTGGCACAAGGGCTGGATAAAGATGAAGTGTCAAAATACAGTCCAAAGCCAAATATTCAACAAAAAAAGCTAATGGTGTATGTTTGGTGGTTTAGCACTGGTATTATCTACTACAGCTTCATGAAACCTGGTCAATTGATTACAGCAGATGTCTACTACAACCAACTGGACAGAATAATAAGGATGCTTGTGATTAAGCAGCTGAGCTGGTCAATCCTTTGTATGACAACGCTTGAACACATGTCGCACAAAAAATGCTTCTCAAACTATAGAGGCTGGACTTGGAAACTCCCTGTCATCCACCATATTCACTAGACATTACACCAACTGACTCCCACTTCTTCCAGGCTTTGAGACCACTTCTTGCAAGAAAAAATATTCAAATCTCAACAAGCTGTTGAAAAGGCCTTTCACAATTTCACTGCTACTCGATCTTCAGGCTTCTTTGCTGCTGGCATAAACAAGCTACGATTAAGATGGCAAAACTGTGTCCACAGTTTAGACTCATATTTTGATTAATTGTACTGCTTCTTGTTTGAGATATAATAAACTTTTCATTTGAAATCAGACATTTCATATTTAACAACCTTATATGAGAGCATCATTTTTTACTTCTGGATATACAAATTGGAGGGGTGGAGAGAGAATTAACACTTATTGAGCACACACAATGTTAAACATAGTGCTAAATACTCAAGGTGTTCCCATCTAATGACTAATTTTAGTCTACTCTAATGGAGTAGAACCGGTATTATCATTTTACAGAGGAAGAAAGACAATCAGAAGACTAGCCAAGTAACTTGCCTAAGGCCAGAGTGCCCAACAAGGGGCAGAATTACAATTGAAATATACGCCTTTTTTTTTCCACCATGACATGCTGTACATGGTCCTTTTGCCAGGATAATGTCAACTTCCTCAGGGTGAGTACCCTCAAGAAATCCTATCCAAAGCATGTTTTATCTTCCACATAGTGACAATGAAAGAGTACAGGAAGGCTCTCTATTCCTATAAGCTCAGAATGCAAGGGTATGGGAAATGCTAAGAATAAGAGGTGAGTGGAAGCTGCTTCTTATTTGAGGTGAGAAAAGACCAAAGTAAAGCAGATGCCCAATTATACATTTAAGCTTGAATTCATAAGCTGAATCACAAAACCTAAGAACTCAAAAAACAGAATAAGGAATATATTAAAACTATACATACACTGAGATGGCCTAAACTACTGACATTCTCTCCAAATTGAAATTGTATGAATAATTTTAACATAACCAAGTGCAATAGAAAGTAGGATATTCCCTCTTGGGTTATTACCAGATTAAACATTAGAAGGACTCTACTGCTTTCATTTTTATACAAATTCTTCAGTAAGTGGGACCAGGTTGGTAGACATGGTAACTATCTTTTTTGATGGCTTATAAATCTGGACAGTTTGGTCTATCTATACACACAACACTGGCTAGCCAGCCACTCTAAGTTCTATTGTTCTACTAACTTGTAAGACAAGTCCCTACAACTCTGTGACTCACTAGCTTTAGTAACATGGGAACACTTGCAATGGAGATTCACATCTACTAGAAAGTGGGGAACAATTATACTGAGTACCTATTATTAGGAAGGGTGTTTACTTATTATCCCACTTATGCTCAGAACAATTCTCTAATGTTGGCTACCATTATTCCCTGTTCACAGGAAAGAAAACTGAGGCTAATAAGGGGCAGAGCCAGGATTCAACGCCAGTACAGTCTGAGTTCAAAGCCTGTTTCCAGATGCCTCCAGGACATAGCTAGACAGAACTCAAACCATGGCTTGCTTATGGAGCAGCCGTTTCAAAATATATTCCTAAGAACACCAGTCAAATTAAAGGCTCTATATTAATAGCCCCTTTGGAGATTTCAGAATGCATTTTTAGCCCTTAAAAGGCACTACAAAGTCCTATAGTCTAGAAACAAATCTCTTTTATGTGTTAGAAAAAGGGGTATTTAAATGGCCTTTTCAGATACTTCTGATATTATTCTTGGATACTACATCAAAACTCAACAAGTGGAAGTTGCTTAAAGGTTAGTTTCAATATGGAATCCAAAGCCACATCAAACTACTCCCGAAGTGACACATTTTATTCATAAAATATTTTTAAAATTTTAAAGTCACATTCGTTAGTATCCCCATCGATCTCATCGGCAAAGTCATTAAGTACTGGGAAAATATCGGTCCAATACCCAAGTCAGCTATTCTTTCAAGAAAAATGGTGTTCCATGAAAAAAAAAAAAAAAGATTAGTTTAGCTCATAACTCGAATAACACAAGTATTTTTCCTGAAGACAATCATTATGGAGGAGAAGTACTATGATAAAGTAAGATGCACACTTACTTTATCATAGAAAATATTAAAAGGATGTATGCTTAGGGTGAAGATTTTTAAAAATTAATAATTTTTATTGCTACACAAAGCAAATCTTTAAGTGAAACTGGCTTCTTTACTGGATGGTAGTACAGAATATAATACTAGAACAGTCTGGTGCTCCTGATTTGTGCTAAGGAACCAGCAGTCTTATCTATCATTGCTTTTACACCATTAACGCAAGTGTCAACATAGTAAAAAAGGGAAAACAGGGTCTTACTATTGTTATGAAAATAATTTTGACCTCACAGACCAGAGTTTACAAACCACACTTTGAGAAATGCTATTATAGAGTACACCCTCTTCTTCCACAGAGTGAAAAAAAGAATACAGTAATAAAAGGAACTCTTGCTTTGATGCCACCACTGTGTACCCCCTCAAAGCAGTCACTGAAAACCCAATGCCTAGGGTGCACCTTAACATGAGTTAGTGAAAATGGCAAGGTAAAGAAAGTGAACTAAGGAGTGCAGGTATAAAGGAAGCGGCTGCTATTCAATTTCAGCTGACTGCTTTAGAAGAATACTTTCCCAATGATGCCATCTTTAAATTTTTCTAAAATTGGATATCTGGAATTTTCTATGATATCTTCCCAGTTTCAAATGCTAATGTGGGCTCAAAATAATTTTTAAAAAAGTATGCAGACCAAACAAAACATTTGGACCACCTATGTGCACATTTTGTCCCAGAGACTATTCTGTAATACTGGAAAAATGGCAAAATAAATAGCAAAACTGCAATAATGTCCCCTTATATCCTCTAGCAAATAGGTATGGGCAAAGTGGCAAAAGAGGGTGGGACCAAGTTTCATGAAAGATAATCACATATATAGGCATTATTGTATATTAACCGGTCCTAATTACGTAATGATCCTAGAGAGTTTCAGCTACCTAAGATTCTGGATGCCCAGAAAAAAATTATTCTCAGGCCATCAATAAAATTATTATGTAATAGCTTTATATAAGATCTTGTTATCTGGCAAAGTGACTCAAGGTACTGAGACAACTGAACAGAAACCAAGGGAAATCAATTTCTAAAAAAAATTGCACTATCTCATTCTTCACTGGTACAGTCCTTAAATACACATTCCAACAGTTATAAATAATACAAGAATTCTAAAATACATTTTCCCTTTTTTCTTCAATAAGTCAAGACTGCTCCTGCTTCAGGGACTTTGCGCTTGCTCTATCTTCAGTATGTTTCCCCTCAGAGGGGAAAAGCTGGCTGACCTGTTCTGTCATTCAGGTGTTAACTCAAATATCATGATCTCGGAGGCCTTCCTTGAACACCCTACTATTAACTTATTTATTGTCAGTATCTCCCAGAAGAATGAGACTCCAGAAAACAGGGAAGGCCTCTTCTATTCCTAGCACCAAGACCAACTCCTGACACAGTATCAACATATATTTGCAGCTGGATGAAAGAATGAAATGTTATTTATGGATTAGCTATGCTGTAGTCTCTCTCCACTCCCACACATAGACCACCAGATTAACAGTCCTAAAGCATAGCTCCAAATAATTTTACGACATTTTAAAGAACTTCTAAGTCTAGCAATTCAAGGCTCTCCATAATACAACCCCAAACCTACTTGCCAATTTAGAATGGGCTTTCCTACACCTATACTTTCGCTTTTCTCTCTCGTGAGATCATGCTTTAACCTATATTTGCCTATTAAAATTACACCCTTGCTTCATGACCCACCTTAAGTCCCTCCTCCTTCCTGTAGTAACATTTTCTATTCATCCTACTTCATAACCCAATGATCTTTTCTTTCTTTCTATTAGTATCCCAACTTCTATTATTTGAGGTACTGGAATTATCTGTATAATTATCCACACCACACATTCCCTGCCTCTCACCCCTCACTAAGTTCCTTGGGGGCAGATACTGGCTTAGTTACACTAAAATTCACTGTGAGGTCTGGTACTATTCTTTGCAAACAGTAGATATTTAATGTCTGTTGAAGGGAATTGCTCCCCATGGCGCCCAAATCCTCATGATTTACCAAATTCACCCTGTTAAACAGTCTTCATTTGAATCAACTCTTTCTTACTTGAAAAGATTTTCACAATTTCTTTAAAAATTAAACATATTCTAATAATAAACATTGTTTGCTTTGTCCAAGATGGATTATACACAATCCACGCACATCATTTTCAGCACCACAGTACACTGTAGCAAAGGGAAAAGGTCAAGAAAAAAAGTCAATGACAAAGAGGACAGGTATATACCAAAGCACCATGATTCCAAATTGCTTAACTTCCTTTTATCAACACTTTTATTAACTTCCTTTTATCAATGTTTAGTTTAATGGACACACTGATCTCTAATATTTTCTTTTGCTACAAAAACAATTTAACTATTTAGCACAATCCAACAAGTAGGAAACTCATATCCACTACTGCATGCATTATCCATGTTTGTATTCCTAAACCACTTTTGCTATCCCTTAGTGACCAACTCCACTGCCAATTCCCCTCCTAAACTCAGGTCTGAAGTAAAATGTATTTAATAATCTTACCAACCCTTTTGACATACCAATTACACTAGAGCAAATATCTCATCTCACTTTCACATTTCTTATCCAAAACCTTTAACTGCTAATTGCTTTGCATACACAACTCAAATGATATGTGTTTTCAAGTCTGCAGGTCAAGACCACCTTGCTTCTTGTAAATGTGAAAAACTTGTCATAGAAGAATTACTATAAAGTAGCAATATCAGACTTTTCTTGAGGCACTGAAATATAGAAATATTAGAAACACAAAAAAGAAAGTATGTGGAATAATGCATATGTTAAATAGCTTGATTTAGCCATTCCACAATGCATACATATTTTGAAACAATATGTACATAAGTATATAAAATTTTTGTCAACTAAATAAGGAAAAATAAAAAATAAAAATGAACATAGAAATATTACATAAGTACCAGATAAATATTCATTTCCCTTCTATACAACTATTTGTACAGAAATATAAATAGGTATATTTCTCAATACAAAGAAAAACTACAAATGTCTTCTATAACTTCTCAGCACAAAAAGTTCAAATATATATATTCTTTTCCACCTAATATTATCATAGAAATTCACCCCCACCAAAAAAAAAACCTCATCATCACAATATAGGTTACTTCTTAAGGGCTGTCTTAATATTTAGAAGGCAGATTTTATGCTATATGCTAAGGAAAGGATTCATAAAGAATGCATTCAGTCAAATAATCAACATAAAAGAGTACTGAGGCTACTTTTAAAAGTTTATAGAGTTCTTGACTTGAACTTCTGGAGAGTAGGTTGTTAAAGTGATTTCCCTTAGCAGTATATGACTCCTAATTCTTTAGCTATAAATTCTACTTACTTTAGGCAATAAAAGCTCCCACTGACAGTCTACTATGATAAGGGTAGTATATACAGGCCAATAAATATTTTACCACTTATAATCAATATCAGACATTATTTATCTAAACAAATAAAACACTTCTGATAGCCTCAAACATAAGAACTCTGATGTGAAAAATGATATGATTACCTTTCAAGTTTACTAGTAGTTCAACTGAGGCCCAAAATCCCAATTAAAATAATTATTTGTATTATCTACATTAATAATGACAACCAAAAAAATCCTTTAAAAAAAAGAAAACTGAAATATAGACTAAATATAAGAAAGGATAAAAATCACAAAAATGCAAAAGTGCTTTGAAAAATACTATAACCCATCTAAGATTTAAGCATAAAATAGTACTATTTGCCTTTAGAAAATACTACTGGGATTTGGCGACAGTCCACTAAAATAAATCTGATCAGTAACTTATACTTATGGTGACCATAAACTTTACATCCAAACTGGGACACGTGTAAGAGTGAAAGGGGTACTATTTATAATTATGCCTGAACAAGAGGAATAAGTCTGTATTATCTAAAGCAAACCCAGACTTAGAATTGCCCTTCTAAAACTCCATCAAAGATAAATGATCCCATCTGACCAATAAAGTGCATAAGGTAACACGAAAGCCAATACTTGCAACCTATTCCCTTATAATATGTCATATAAAATATTAATGCTTTGATTAAGGAATATTTTTTTTAGGAACCAGTTACTAATAATCAAACCTCTTTGTTTCCTTACATGGAAGTCAGACTATTCCACACAGCAACTCCTAGTTAATCAAAATTTAAAAATAGGCCGGGCGCTGTGGCTCACGCCTGTAATCCTAGCTCTTGGGAGGCCGAGGCGGGCGGATTGCTCAAGGTCAGGAGTTCAAAACCAGCCTGAGCAAGAGCGAGACCCCGTCTCTACTATAAATAGAAAGAAATTAATTGGCCAACTGATATATATATAAAAAATTAGCTGGGCATGGTGGCGCATGCCTGTAGTCCCAGCTACCCGGGAGGCTGAGGCAGAAGGATCACTGGAGCCCAGGAGTTTGAGGTTGCTGTGAGCTAGGCTGACGCCACGGCACTCACTCTAGCCTGGGCAACAAAGCGAGACTCTGTCTCAAAAAAAAAAAAAAAAAAAAAAAAAAAAAAAAATTTAAAAATAGTAATAAAAGTTTATAATAAAATATTTAAACACAATGGGGCCAGGCACTTTAAGCACTTTATATCTCATTTCTAAGCACTTTATATCTAATTTAATCTTCTTAACAGCCCAGAAGGACAGGGATTTCTGTCCCTGTTTTACAGCTGAGAAAACTGAAGCACAGAGAGGTTAAGCAACTCATTCATGGCCATAGAAGTGGTGAAGGTAAAGATTCCAGAGTGTGTTCTTACCTATTGCTCTATGTTGCCACTACTGCTCCTCCAGTGGGAGAGCCACGAGCCCACAATTTTTCAAAACTGCACAGAATGGAACAGATCTCTGTAGTGTCTGCAGTCAATGAGTAGAACCAGGCTTAAAGAGAGTTACATACATACCTATGATATAATTTGGTTACTAGGGTGTCAAGCAGAAGCAAACATGGGCCAGGGAAATATCCTTCCTTATGATAAAGGGAAACCCATTTATTCTACTGTTAGGCTAATGCACTAATCTGTGCTATGGCTTATAACAGGATGAGGATGATGACAAAAAAATTATGATAATGATTATTATCATTATCATTATTATTACCATTAATTATGTGTATACAATGTGTCAGGTACTGCTCCAAACTCAGAAACATATTAACTAATCTATAGTCATCCTAACAACCCTATGAGGTAGGTACTGTTTTTACAGAGGAGAAAACTGACCCTTTGGTCATTTGCTCAAGGACACATAGTAAGTAACAGAATTTAAACTGAAACCCATTCTCTTAATTACCATGTTATTTTATAAGGGATCATATCTGCTTGGTGGTGTATATATATTAATAATAAGCTACAACATAACAGAATTCTACTACGTTACATCATAAAACAAGAGTTAAATTTTTGGTGGGTAGGTCTTAGAACCATTTTTGATAGGTGCTTCCTATGTGAATATGAGTACAGGTCCCATAAATCTCAAGTTTCCTCCTAAAACCAATGCAACAGTGTTGAGAGCTAGGACCTATAAGAGGTGATTAGGTCATGAGGGTTCTGCCTGCATGAATGGATTAATGTCATTATCAAGGGAGTGGGTTAATTATAAAAGGGAGTTTGGATTTCCCTCACACATGCATGAGTGTGCTCTCTTGCTTTTCTCATACATTCCTCCTGCCTTCCATCATGGGAAGACACAGCAAGAAGGCCCTTGCCAGATACCAGCCCCTTGACCAATTTCCCAGCCTCTAGAACTCTTTTTTTTTTTTCCTTAGAGACAGAGTCTTGGTTTGTTGCCTGAGCTAGAGTGAGTGGCATCAGCCTAGCTCAGAGCAACTTCAAACTCCTGGGCTCAACCGATTCTCCTGCCTCAGCCTCCCTAATAACTGGTACTACAGGTGTGCAACATCACATCCGGCTAAATTTTTCTATTTTTAGTAGAGACAGGGTCTTGCTATTGCTCAGGCTGGTCTCCAACTCTTGACCTCAACTGATCCTCCTGCCAAGGCCTCCCAGAGTGCTAGGATTACAGGTGTGAACCACCATACCTGGCCCTCCAGAACTTTAAGAAATAAATTTCTTTTAATTATAAATTACCCAGTCTGTGGTATTTTGTTACAATAACACAAAACAGACTAAGACAACATCTAATCTTTAAAAATATATTTCTGTCAACGTTCCAGACATAGATTTGATATGTGACTACTTGAAAAAATTACACAGATATACATTTAAAGTGTTATGATGATCAAACATACAAGGAGTTAAATTCACATTTTACTCAATTAGCAAGTACTTATAACACAAACAAAAGTTCGTGACGACTCAACATCAGGCCCCTAAATCAGGGTTTTATTAGTGTCTTCCTTTCAAGTTTCTATAATTGCACGCCACAATAATTTTAGGATAGAGGTAGCTCAGAATAGTTTTGTGAAGACCTTCTTAGTCTCCCTTGCCTATTTACCATAATCCTAGTACAATGATGCTTTACGTTCAGTACGTGTTTAATGAACATATACAAACATCACAAAACACATTCTCCATCCCCAATTCATAATGATAAAAACAATGAAAAAACCCCTTAGGATTTTTCAAAAAGCTATTAAATATATTCTTTCTAGGAGAATAATAATATAGTAATAAGACTATTCTAAGTACCAGGAACTATTCCAAGGTACTTTATGAATGCATTCATTTAGTCCTCAAAACAATCCTATGAGGCAGGTGCTACCTTATTCTCAACATGCAAATGAAAAAAATAATGCCCAGACAGGCTAAGACCCAGAGCAGTTAAGTACACGTGCTTCTCAATTTACGTTGGGGTCAATCCCAATAAACCTATCCTAAGTTGAAGATATCTCAAGTCTTACAATGTTTTCAATTTACAATGGGTTTATCTGGACGTAACCTCATTATAAGTTGAGGAGTGTACTGAATTCACATCACTGTAAAGTTAAAAAATCCTAAGTCAAACCATTGTTAAGTCAGGGACTGTCTGTACTTGCGTGATGGGAGAAACTCCTGCAACATTAAAATTCTATCAAAGATTTTTAGTTGACTGAGGAAATAAACAATAAATAAAATAATAAAAACGACGATGATGAAAAAGCTATCGCTTATTGAGTGGCATATCAGTACTTTCTTAAAACAATCCTCAAAATGACCCTAAAAAATAGGCATTGTTATTTTCATTTTACAAGTCAAAATAATGGGCTGACAGAAGGTTCTTGCCCAAAGTCATAGACTGGAAAGAAGCAGCATTAACTCCAAAGCCTGGCTTTTTTCACTATGGCAGTGTTTCCCAAATTTTAGACACTTGCCTACCACCTTCACAAATTCTGCAATGTCCATGGACCACTTACACTATTATGTACTTAATATTTCTTTTTTAAAATCATACATTTTTTTAAAAAGTAAAAAACTTATTTTACAAGGAACTTTGTATCATGATATAGATGGAAAATAAGTATCACTTGAAATAAATAGAGATAAAAATAACAAATTAAATGAAATGAAAACAAAACTGTTATTCAATTTTAGCCAAATACTACTGTCTGCTAAATGTGCTTGCAGCCATATTAAGTCCTACCTGTCCTTTATTAAAAGGAGAGAGTAAACAGTGAGTGATGTTAAAAGCCTGCTAGCATGAAGCCGAAACTTTCTCCTTAAATAATCAGATTTCAGAAACAATTAAAAAGGAAATAGCTTTCTTTTTATGTGCTTTTGCATCTTACTGGTCACATATGCCACATTCTGGGAAACAAAATAGAAGGCCACTCTACTGCCTACCTTGATTCGAGTATGCAACCATGTCTGCAGTCTTTCCTGTATTTTCAACACTGTAGAGAATGCTCTAACATAAATAACAGTGGCAGACTGGTTATTATACCCAGCAGCACTATAGGAACACCTCAACAAAATGTTCTCTTCATAAGTACTCAAATGCAACGTTCAAAAAATTAAATTCTGACACACAACCCTTGTTTTCAAAAAACTTTACCTAGTTGCAAACAACACAACCTAAAAAGATAAGCCATGATACAAGGCTACAATTTTAAGCATCATCAAATGGTTGGTGTACTCAGCACACGTTTTGTCATCAGATGGAGCTGGATTCGAACTGCAGCTCATGTTGAGCAGGTAATCTCTCTGAAGCTCCAGGTTTCTCAGCTGAAATATGGAAGTAATACCTACTTCTCAATATAAAGTTAAATATATGTCAAGTAGCTTAATGCCTGGCCCATAGTAGGTACTATATAATTAGTAACTTGCAACTATAAGAATTAGAGAGAGATTACTGTAGGTTGGAAAAAATTTTTTTAAAAGGAGCCTAATCTGGACCTTAAAGAATGAACAGGTTATTGGTAAATCAAAACAGGATGGGCAATCCAATTAGGGGGTGCCAGTGGGTCAAAACAAGGATTGTAGTGGTGGCTAGGAGGTAAAATGGAGCTAGCTGGTGAGAGCTCTAACTACCAGGCTAATTTTCACTGAACATTTCTGAAGAGTATCATATAACTTTTAATTCACTTATCTGTTCTTTAGCAATTACAGAAAAGCTCATTAAGAGTTAGGACGCCACTGCAGCAATTTAGCAATGAAGTGATCAGAGATAGGATAAGAGTAATGCCAAGAACAGAAAAGAATGATTAGCCAAGACCTTTCAAAGACAGAGAATCTGAAGGACTTTGTAGCCTGGATATAAGGAAAGGAGTCAAAGCTGACTCGAAACAAGAGAAAGAGTAGGAAGACAATCAGGAAGCTAAAGACCAAATACTATAGCCTCCTCAAGAGCAAAAAGAAGAGATAACATCCACCAAGAAGGAATTCAGTAATTGCAAGGGAGGTGGTAAAATAAAGTAGGTCCCTGGATTTGGTGAGTAGGATTAAAGTGAACTTTAAAATTATATTTGGAAAAAAAAAGGGAAGGAATATAAAAGATTATTAGTGCTTAAGGAGAACAGGCAGGGTACATGCAGTCAAGAAGAAATCTGGGTTATTTATTATTTGGCAGCAAAAGGAAGAAGAAAAATAGGAAGACAGCTAGATGGGTGTGGAGGGTCAAATGAATAACTCCAGAAGCAAAAAGGACACTATGTAGAAAATAACCAAAATACAATACAATTTAGTAACTATGACAATTCTGTTTTTGCCCTTTGTTAGGCACAAATGAGAAACACTAAGTTTGGATTTACTCCAGAATCAAGTCTTACAGGGAAATGCGATTAGGGAAGTAAAAGATTTCTATCACTAAGGGCTCAAAACCGTAGGTAGTAAATAGAAAATTTAACCATAAACTCCCTTCCTCCAAGCCATTAAATCATTAGCTTTCTGAAGGCAGGCAGGGAATACAGTAAACTCTTAGATTTCAAAGGTTTAAATCTGCAGTTTCTACTATTCCTATGAGACTTAACCCGGACCATGACAAGTAGTATAACCTGTAAGCCTTATGTGGCAAGTCTCGATGGCCTGTGCTAGGGAATGTGCTATCCCTGTGGGAAACCCTATGAGTGTGACATTATCCAATCTACCACCTCATCTCTAGACTGTGGTCCTCCACTTGCAGCCAGGCACACTGGAACTCTACAGAAGTTGTGCTTCATTACCTTTTATGAAAGAAAGTATATACTACAGTGATAAGCATCCATAAATTTATTTTTTAGCAGTCAATAAATTTCTAGTTTTTTTTAAAAAACTTCTTATAATCACTTTGCTATAAAAAGGAGGGGAGAGGATTCTGAAAGAGAGGAAGGGGAAACTGGCAATGTCCGTCAGCAAAGCAGCAAAGTTAGAGCACAGAGAATTCTGTGCTATTTGTTCTTGTTCTTGCTGCCTCCTTCTTTTCTCATGCCCAGAATGTTGATTGAGGTGGGGAAAGAGTACCCACAGTGCTAGGCAATACAACATCCAAGACTGCAAGCGTCACCACCCCCACTTTTTACTTCCCTGGGTGATGAGCCCAGAATTGCTGTAACTCATCATCCCAATCACGTCTATGAATGCACAGCAACGGCAGAGCTTAGGGAAAGGTTTGCTCTAAAAAGTTGCCTATGTTTTCTAAACATCTACTATGTGTTTTTGCTGCTTTAGACATCATGAAGTCATGAAAGAAATCTGATTTTTTTCTCTAGAGATAGGTTCTCACTCAAATAAATCTGAATTTTATTCGCAATTTGTTTACAATATTGTTGGGATATAGATATGTACTGGAGAAGCAGCTAAGCAATGGCATAAATAAGCTAACCAATAGCATAAATGAACAAAAATCAATACAGTGCAAAACACATACACCAAAGGATGGGTAGGAGGCAAATCAAAGTCTCAGAGTGAAAGTGAGGTTGTTTAAATTAATTTCAAAGCCAACAAAAGTCAAGTCATGTTTTAAAAAAGGGAGAGAAATAAACATGGAAGTGGGGAGAGGGTATTGCAAATGAGGAAAGTAACATGATGAAAAGGGACAGAATAAAGAACAAGTAAGCTGTGTGAAAAACAGAAAACAGATTTGCTGGGTTGGAACATAAAGTCTATATTAGGAGAATAATCAAAAATAAGTCTGTGAGAGGTGGGGGTGAGTAGGTAGAAGGTTTTAAGGCTGAGTAGGCATGACTTCAGATTTGATATGCTTTATTGTCATTAATTTTATAAGAATGCTATACTTCCCCTTCAAAAGAATTAACTAAATTAAACCAGAAACTCCATTAACCTGTTTCTTTATTTAGATTACATGCTTGTCTACCACTTGTTTACTGTCAAGTTCAACAATTGAAAATTATGCCTCTGAAGCACAGAGAACTTGTGTGAGTTTACTACTAAAAGTGAATTATGATATTTAAAAAAAAATTTTTAAGAGAACAGAGCCAGGTGCAATGGTGCACTGCACACACCTGTAGTTCCAGCTACTTGGGAGGCTGAGATAGGAAGATAGTTTGAGCCCAACTCAATTAAAAAAACAAAATTGAGAACAGCCTTGAGGTAACAATTCCTTAAAGTGATTAGTATGCATGCTCACCATATTTGACTAGTGTCATTTGAACATCTTCAAAAGCGTTAACTAGATTACTCACAATCTATTGAAAGCACTATACAATCTGGTCTTAGAAGTTCCATATTGTTCAAAAAGGGTAACTGTCATGGAATTTTAAAAGTAGTATGATAAAATGAAGATGATAGGCTAGGACCCATCAATGTACTAATGAGGAATGAAGTCCTAAAGTACCAATGAACCAGTTTAAAAGGTTTTGGGTGCCTATCATGAACAAAGGGATTATGAGTGAAACAAACTTGCTCTCAAATTGTTTGCCACCTACCAAGGAAAACAGATACATATGAAGAATACATTTAAAGTACAAGTTGTACACAAGTGCAAACATACAGCTCAGTGTTGGAAGATTACAGGAGGAGGGGTTATCTGGTTGGGATGATCAGGGAAAAGTTCAAGAAGTAGGATGTCAAACAAAAAAAAAATAGGGTATTTTACATGAAAATTTTAAAAATTATTTCAAAGACCTAATTTTAACAAAGATAATACAATATTCTAGAGATATTCCTTGGTGATTCAGATTATTTAGATAAACATGACTGAGATAAAAATTATGACAGAAACCAAAGGACCATAAAAAATGAGCCAGTTTATAAATATCTCAATATAGAAAAGAATTTATCAATGAAAGGATTTGCTCTGGATCCCAAGAAAGAATACAGTAAGTTTAATAAAATCTCAGCAATGTAAGAAATATTAAAAAAAAAAAAAAGAAAGAAAGAAAACTAGAGCGAATTGGTCAAAAGTCTGAATCAGAAAACATTTTTGAAGGAATAATATACAAACTTGTCAGGACATATCTGACTTTGACTCTTATACATCCATGAAACACACATAGAGTGTAGTGGTTAAGAACAGGACTACTTAAATCCCAGCTCTAACACTTATTAGCTGTGTGATCTTGTAAAAGTTACTTATCCTATCCGTGTCATTTTAAAAACAGGGACAATAAACTGTACCTGCTTCACATCATTAAGCATGAAATAAACATATGTAAAGGGCTATGAATGATGTCTGGCATACAGCAGGCACTACAACAGCATTAATTATTACTATTATTTGGACTGGTTGGCAATATGTACTAGGGTTAGTGATAAGCAAACATACTTTGAGGGAAAAAAGCATAAATCATGCTCACTCATTCAACATATTCACTCCAGACAGTGTGCCAGACATATAGTCGTGAACCAGACAGGCAAAGTGGCCCCTGCTAGAATCTCAAAAGCTTAGAAGAAAAATTAGGTTTTCCAGGACAGGAACCATGTCTCCTTCACTCACCTCTATAAACCCAGTGCCCTAGGTGCATGCCCTGTGGCATAGCAGTGTTCAATGGCGCTTGCTGAATTCATGATGTGACTATGGGATATTACATGGAAAAAATATTCTGAATATATGGAAAATAGGAATTCAATAGAAGTATCCCCTGAAGAAATGAGACAGCAATGCTACAGGATAACTAACTCTGAAGTAATTTGCCTGCAAACCTTTAAGAATCTACCAATTCTTAAGTATGATAGAAGCATATGTTTTCTTATTAACGAAACAGTACCTGGTGGACTTATTATGAGGATTGAGACCCTGTTAAATGATATCCACAAAACTGCAATGATTTCAAGAGGTAGGTTAGACTCAGCTAGCTGCAAGGTTCATTTCTCATCTAAATGCAATCACTATGTGTCCAGGGGTTAAGGAGTTGCTTACGAAAAGCTAAAACCTCTTACAGTAAAAGTACAAATGCTTTTTGAGTTTAACATTTAAGGTACCTTTTATGGGTTTAACATTCAAGGTTCAACTCTGGAGACTGGACTAATTTCAGGTAAAGAGACATTATATTCCACATTTCCCTTGCCTTCTAACAACGGTATCAGGAAAGTTTCAGAAGAATACAAACCTAAATCCCTCCAAAAAAATATAATTTACCATTAACTCTGAAAGGACATTCCAAATACAACGAAGTTGGCCGGGCGCTGTGGCTCACGCCTGTAATCCTAGCTCTTGGGAGGCCGAGGCGGGCGGATTGCTCAAGGTCAGGAGTTCAAAACCAGCCTGAGCAAGAGCGAGACCCCGTCTCTACTATAAATAGAAAGAAATTAATTGGCCAACTGATATATATATAAAAAAAATTAGCCGGGCATGGTGGCGCATGCCTGTAGTCCCAGCTACCCGGGAGGCTGAGGCAGAAGGATCACTGGAGCCCAGGAGTTTGAGGTTGCTGTGAGCTAGGCTGACGCCACGGCACTCACTCTAGCCTGGGCAACAAAGCGAGACTCTGTCTCAAAAAAAAAAAAAAAAAAAAAAAAACAAATACAATGAAGTTAAGTTTGTGCCCCTCATTTTTAGTGAATAGCTTCATTCAGGAACCACCACCAAGTCTGCACAAGCTTCTAAAGCCACCAGGCTGCTACTCTCAAGCTTTCAAATGCCCACAAACCTTGCGCTGCCCAGATGGAGTGAACACAGCATCGTACCCAGAACATTCAAAATTCAACATAGTGTCTTCCCTACAAAACCAGCTCTTCCTTGCTTTTTTATTTCTGTTAATGGCATCACCATTCTGTAGGCCCAACACCTCAGAATCACCCTTTACTTGACTCTTTTAATGGTAAACATCACTTCAGGAGTGCAAACCCTCAAATTAATTACACAGTAAAAAGGCAAAACAAAAGGCATTACTGACAGGATCAAAGAATTGAGGACAGGATTATTCAGAACACACTACAAAAACAACAAAAGAAACCTATAATGCTAGGTTTGAAGAACAGACAACTTTTTCTACTTTTTCTGTTCAAGCCAAGACCCTACAAATTATGAGTTTTCTCATATAGGGCAGAGCTTGAGTGAGTGAATTTAATGATCATCTTCTAAGAACCAGGCACTATGCTAGATGTTCACATGTTACTTCAGTTTGGTATTAACAAACTTTTGGAATTGGTATTATCCTCAGTGTGCAAATGAGGAAATGGAATCTCAAGAAACATTAAATTACCTGCTCAGCGTGAGAAGTTAATAAGCACCAAGTAGAGATTCAAATCTGGAATTGTCACATTCCCAAATCTATGCTATTTTGACTAACCTTAATATTTGTTGACAGAAAATTACTAGAGTGTTGTAATTACTTTTCTATGGAATACAATTAAGTGCTTCATAAAAAATATGAATTTTTCTAAATCAACTATTAATAATATACAGTAAAAATAAACACTCTCTGATTGAAATAGTCAAACCTCTGATACTTCTAGTCACAAATGAGACACCAGGAAAAACCAGTAACAGTTTCTAGACAATTTCTTTTTTCAAGCATACAGATATTTCTATTTCCACATATACCATTTTACATAACCCACAGGCAAAAAGAAGCAATAATCACTCTTAGATCAGCACTCTTTACAACTATTTTTTTTTCCAAAGGAGCACTGGGCTCAAGATTTAGCTATTTATGCTAACTAAGATTGAATCTAGCAATTTAGAAATACAAAGACACCAAATCAGTCCCTCCAAGTAACATTAGAGGCTTTAGCCCACAAAAAGATTCATGATAGTGACAGGGATTATTCCAGAGGAAAAAAGCAATCCAAAATAGTCCTACAGATTGAAACTATTATTTCATTAAATTTACTACTTGTCAGGCACAACTATTTCAAGCTCACATTATTTTTGAGGTATTACATTTATGTAATTTCCCATAAATTAAGATCTCTGAGTTAACTATATATATAAATTCAACCTACCACCCAGTCAATAGATGGAAACCCATCTCAATTCATTCTAACTCACATTATTTTCAGCCCCTTCTTAATCTAACAAGTAACTTATAAAATAAGTTAATACATGCAGAGCAGTTCCTGGTACACAAAAAGCAGTGAATAAATGTTAGCCAGAATTGTTTCAATATTGGTCCTTCATGTAAATATACTGTGGTTGTAATGAATCGTCACATGGCAATTTCCTCCACAGACAAAATCAGTATATCACCTTTCAAAACATAAGTCCCATACCAAATGCCAGATTATCTTGTTATGTTGAGGTTTTATAATTAAAATTATATAAGCAGTACGGAATCCTTCATTCTCCACCATACTCAACCTTTACATTCAAGATGACTACTTCATAACTTTACTTTATTTACAGCTTTAATTTATACACCATAAATTCAACCATAGTTAAGTGTACAACTCACTGAGTTTTAAGAAAATTTATAAAGTTGTGCACTATCACTACAATGTAATTTTAGAACTTTTCTATCACCCAAAATACTTCCCTCCTGATTATTTCTCCTGTCCTGGCCTCAGTCAACCACTAATCTGCTATCTCTTGTAGATTTGCTTTTTCTAGACACTTCATATAAATTAACCACACAATATGTACTCTTTTGTATATGGCTTCTGTCATATGTATGTTTTTGACATTCCTCTTTGTTGTAGCATGTATCAGTAATCTGCTCCTTTTTATTGTACACTAGTATTTCATTCTATGGATATAAAAATATTTTATTTATTCAATCACCATTGGGATTGTTTTTCAGTTTTGACTATTGTGAATAATGACTATTGTGAATAAAACAATTTATATACCATTCTTTGTACGTGTATTTTCATTTCTCTTGTGCAGATTCCTAAGAGTGGAACTACTGGTTCCTATGGTAAATGTATGCTTAACTTTTTAAGAGATGGACAAATTTTCCCAGAGTGGCTATGCCATTCACATGCCCAAAAGAAGTGTGTAAGCATTCTGGTTTCCCCACAATACCAATACTGGGTACTGCCAGTCTTTTTAATAATAGCCATTCTAGTGAGTGTGTGACAGTATACTATAGTGATTTAATTTGCATTTCCCTAATGACTACTTATGTTGAAAATCCTTTCATATGCTTATTGACCATTCATATTATCTCTTTTTCTGGTGAAATATCTATTAGTCTTTTGTCCATTTTTAATTGTTTTCCTTTTATAATTGAATTGTAAGATTTCTTTATATAGTCTAGATTATTCGAAATTAAAGACCACTATCACATTTGTAATATACAAATATTTTTCCCAAATCTGTGGCTTGTCTTTTTATACTTTTTTTTTGAGACAAGAGTCTCACTCTGTTGCCCTGAATAGAGTGCCATGGCATCCGCCTAGCTTACAGCAACCTCAAACTCCCAGGCTTAGGCGATACTCCTGCCTCAGCCTCCCGGGTAGCTGGAACTACAGGCATGCAACACCATGCCCGGCTAATTTTTTCTACATATATTTTTAGTTGTCCAGCTAATTTCTTTCTATTTTTATAGAGATGGGGGTCTCACTCTTGCTCAGGCTGGTCTCGAACTCCTGAGCTCAAACAATGCTCCCACCTCCGCCTCCCAGAGTGCTAGGATTACAGGTGTGAGCCACCATGCCCAGCCTATCTTTTGAAGTCCAAGTTTTTAAAGAATTCAGCCTAATGCAAGGTCACAACGATTTTCTGCTATGTCATGATCTAGAAGTTTTATAGTGTCAGGTTTCACAATTAAGTATACGATCTATTTTGAGATAATTTTTGTATATGATGTGAAGTATATACAACAATATGTTTAAGTTTTTTTTGGAGACAGTCTTTTTTCTTTTTTTATTTCAGCATATTACAGGGGTACAAATGTTTAGATTACATATATTCCCTTTGCCCCACCTGAGTCAGAGCTTCAAGTGTGTCCATCCCCCAGACGGTGCGCAATGTACCCATTCAGCGTGAATATACCCATCTGCTCTGCGCCCCCCCCCCACCCAGTGAATGTTACTACTTACATGTGCACCTAAGTGTTGGTCAGTTAAGTCAGTTAATACCAATTTGATGGTGAGTACATGTGGTGCTTGTTTTTCCATTCTTGTGATACTTCACTTAGTAGAGTAGGCTTCAACTCTATCCAGGATAGTACAAGAGGTGCTAGATCACTATTGTTTTTTATGGCTGAGTAGAACTCCATGGTATACATACACCACATTTTATTAATACACTCATATATTGATGGGCACTTGGGTTGTTTCCACAACTTTGCAATTGTGAATTGTGCTGCTATAAACATTCTAGTGCAGATGTCTTTTTTATAGAATGTCTTTTGTTCCTTTGGGTGGATGCCCAGTAATGGAATTGCTGAATCAAATGGTAGTTCTACTTATAGCTCTTTGAGGTATCTCCATATTACAGAGGTTGTAGAGACAGAGTCTTGCTCTGTCACCCTGGGTAGAGTGCAGTGGTGTCATCATAGTTCACTGCAACCTCAAACTCCTAGGCTCAAGCAATCCTCCTGCCTCAGCCTCCCAAGTAGCTGGGACTACAGGCAGAGCCACCACATTCAGCTAATATTTTTATTTTTGGTAGAGCTGGGGTCTTATTGTTGCTCAGGCTGGTCTTGAACTCCTGAGCTCAAGCAATCCTCCCACCCCGACCTCCCAGAGTGCTAGGATTACAGGCATGAGCTACCATGCCTGGCCTTAAATTCATTTTTTTCAACACATGGAAAGATCTATCTTGAAGATTTGTCCCCAGCACCATTGGTTGAAAAGACTATCCTTTCTCCATTGAATTGTTTTGGCACTTTTTTAGGATCAGCTTGACAATTTCCAAAAACAAGCCTGCTGGGATTTTATTAAATCTACAGATCAACAATAGATGAGAAGAAGTGCCATCTTAACAACATTCAATCTATAAACATAGACTGTCTCTATTTATTTAAATCTTTTCTCTGAGTAATGTTTTATACTTTTTAGTTTTAAAAATCTTGGTGATTCTTTCATTAAATTATTCCTAAGTATTTCACATCTTTCTGATGATATTGTGAATATATTTTTTCTTACTTTCATATTCAAATTTGTCAATCCTAAGTTTGTAGAAAAAAATAAAAGCCATTAGGCCAGAACATCCTAAGTTTCCCCCCACTAAATCTATATTCCTCTTTGCCTCTTACGTTACCATGTTCTTCTCTCTCCTCCCTGGTTGAAACTGAGGAAATATCCACTTCCTATTAAAGGACTTCTCCGTGCAGTCAGCATCCTCACCATTTTTGCTTTCTCAGGGACTTCTCTTCTTTTTTACTTCCCTTACCAATCCTAACAACTAAAATCATTCTGCAGTATTTCTTGTACTCAAACAATCCTAACAGAACAAAACAAAAAATGTTTCCTTTATATCCCCATACACCTCCAGCTGTTAACCCTGTATCTATTCCCTTTCACAGGCAAACTTCTTTAAAAAGCTATCTATCTACCCTATCTCTAGTTCCTCAGCTACTCAAATCTGGCATCCATCTCCACCAGTCCATGAAACTGGCTCATTGGAGTTACCAACAACCTCTAGGTTGTCAAATCCAGTGGCCACATTCTGCCCACATCTTCTCAACCTCTGCCAAACTCAATACAGTTGACTATCCCTTCCTTGAAATACCTGCATTATGTGGCATCCATGACATGATATACTGAACATTACAAAGTTCCTAAATTCCCTCCATTCTGGCTGTCCTTCTTAGCCTCCTTCCATTTTACCTAATTTAGAAATATTCAGCATTCCTAAGGGTTCCATTTCTAGCCAGTCCTTCTTTCCCCTTTATAATCTTTTCTTCGATGATTTTATACATTTTCACTGCTTTAAGTATCACTAATATACAGGCAATCTTGAAATTGACATCTCTAAGCCAAATATCTCTGCATTCTTGAAGGTGTGTAGATCCTCAAGATTTGTAGATCCTCTCTGGTGGAGGCCTACTTGACAATCTCACAGGCTTTTGAAAGCTAAGATGGACAAAAAGGGAACTTCTAAATTCACCATTACCCCTCCACCAAAACAACCCCTCAAAACCTACTCCTTTTTCAACCATCCAACAATGACAATCTCCAGCAACATCCCTGAGTTCTTTCCTCTCCTTATGTTCCATATCCAATCTATTTCCATGCCTTTCTATTTCCACCACCTAAAAAACCTCCACTATGTCTACTCCTCTACATTCTACTGCTACTTTGCTAATCTAAGCGATTGCTGTCACCTGTCTGCACTACTGCATATCCCCTGGCCAATCTGCTTCTATTTGCCCCAGTATTCCCTTTGTTTACATAGCAGTCAGATTAATCTTTAAAAATATAATTCAGACAATCAAAAACAGAAAGTTAAATACTGTATGTTCTCACTTATAAGTGGGAGCTCAATAATGTGTACAAATGTTCATAGGAATAACAGACACTGGAGACTTGGAAGTGTGAGAGGGTGGGAAGGAGGTGGGGGATGAAAAATTACTTACTGGGTACAATATACACTATTCAGTTGATGGGTACACTATAAGCCAAAGACTTCACAACTATACACCATAGCCATATAACAAAACTGCAATTGTAGCCCCTAAATCTATAAAAATTTTAAAAAGAGAAGGAAATATAAATCAGATGATGCTACTCCCCTGAATAAAAACTTTTAATACTTTCCCATAAAATCCAAACTCCTTATCACTGTATACAAGGCCTTGCAGTGTGTGGTCCCTGCCATTCTCCCCTCTTGTTCACAAAGCTCCAGCTTTTCATCTCCTTAGGCACATCAAGTTCTTCATAGCTTCAGACCCTTTACACACAATTCCCTCTACATGAAACATTTCATTCTCCTGTCCCTTGTTCCTTGTCCATGCTTCCTCTAAGGGGCCTTCCCTTATACCTTAGTCAGTCCCCACTGTCTCCTCAACCAACAATTCTCTATTATCGTACACAGTTCTTTTCCTTTTTAATAGTAGCACGAGTTATTATATAATCCATGAAGGCAGAAAAGATGTCTTAATTTTTCACGGCTCCATATCTACCCCAAATATAAACACAAAGAAGTTTTGGTGAAAGTATACAAAACTGATTTAAGAAAGGTGTATGTTCAGCATTTCCCAGGACAGCCTCCTCTTCCTTAAAACTGTTTTAAGGTAGAGGTCCATGGTACGAGCTTGACTAGATTTGGAGAAGGCTGGAAACCTCAAATTGCATGCAAATTTTTGTGTAACTATGTCTTCTAAGCACATATCCAGAATGTGTACCAGAATCTCAAAGGAATAAGCAACCCAAAGATACACACACTATTTGGGTTATGAGCACACTAACAGCCCTGACTGAAGCATTCTAAAAGCTATTTATGTAACAAAAACACTGTACCCTCTTAATATTTTGAAATAAATAAAAAAGAAACCAAAACAACAAAACTAACAACAGCAAAAGATACATGCTCTAATAAATTCTGGCTTCATTATTTAACAAGATAGACTTCAAATTCAACATACAGTCAATTCTGGAAACAAAATGGAAAAGAGATGTAGTATTCTTTTTTTTTTGAGACAGAGTCTGGCTCTGTTGCCTGGGCTAGAGTACTGTGGCATCAGCCTGGCTGACAGTAACCTCAAACTCCTTGGCTCAAGTGATCCTACTGACTCAGCCTCCCAAGTAGCTGCGACTACAGGCATGCACCACCATGCCCAGCTTATATATATTTTTAGTAGTCCAGATAATTTTTTCCTATTTTTAGTAGAGACAGGGTCTCCCTCTTGCTCCTGACCTTGAGCAATCCACCCACCTCGGCCTCCCAGAGTGCTAGGATTACAGGCGTGAGCCACTGCGCCCAGCCGAGATGTAGTATTCTTAACTTTAAAAAGCCTAAGTCCTGTAATTTATCAAATTTCAATAAAATCTGGTATTAAATGTATGGTTTATCTTCCATCAGACAAATTTCTTACATAGAGGTACAGGGAGAAAAGACAAATGAAGATGCATCCATCACAGGGAAGGCTACAGAAAATGAAATATATATGAGGGAAACATCAGAAATGACAAGTCTTATCACCCATTTCAAATTCTCACTGGCCAGATACCTTGATGAACTAAGCACCATAACTTATAACCTTTTCATCGGTTTCCTCTCATATATTAACATATAGTCACTTCAGCATTCTAGGCTTAGAGTTCCCTCTTTAAGTCCCTCAAAGAATGTAAAAGAAACCAATTCCAGTGCCAAAATAGTGGAGCAACTAATCATAAGTCTGTCTGTTACTTTCTCAGGTATGACTGGATAGAGGGGCTGCCCCTAAACAATGAATGACACTCTCTTGAGTCAAAAATCATGCAAATCCAATCTGATCACAAAAACCCAGACATTCAGTGATTTTGTTCAAGGTCACAAAGCTAGCTAATGCCAGGACTGGAACTTGCCTACCTTTAGTGGTCCTCATACCAGCTTCTCATGCTCTTGCATAGCTCTACCAAATGCTTGCCATGAATTCCCAAAATACTAAAACACTAACTCTGGGCTGTTTATTTTTTTTAAAAAGACTAAAACTAGCATGATATGAAACTCAGAAATTTAGAAGTAAATATGACACTACAGAATGACATTTACTGTGACTTTTTTCACAAATGGTATCTTTTTCAATTGTGTACAGAACAGTGTCTGATTAAGGCAAGATTATTTTTGCAGTTTATTATAATCATTTTAGTAGCTCAGAAATTACAAATTTAAAAAATCACTACTCCAGAATAATAAACCTGATATTTATTTTTATTAAGTTTATAACTAACAATGTATAAATGAGGCTCTGTTTGCCAATTTTTAAACCTATCACTAAGGAACAGATCTTGTAACTGACTTGAACAAGTTTCAAGAGAAAGACAAAATGGTTTATGTTTCATTGTTGTTGTTTTTCTCCCATTAAATTTATGCCAGTTATTCAAATATTCTACCATAATATTGCTCAACACAAATGATCTAAAGATTTTCAGCTTCATTAATAGGGTACATTGCTTCCAAACTTCAATAAAAGAACAGTTAGTACTAGAAGCTTTTATCAACCTATTACGCAAAGTCTGTAGGAACTTTTAAGACATTTCCCAAAATAGAGGCTTTAAATGAAAGATAAGAAAATATACTGATTAGTGTAATAAATAGTATCCCCTTCCTAATCTTTAAAAAATAAATTACTTCTGGAAAAGCTGACTTTTAAGCCACAACACAGAATATTTCCTTACTCAGCAGACAACAAAATTCCTCAAGATTAAATCTTATGAGCCAGATTTTTCTACCCCAGTACTGCTCCTATGTGACACGGGGCATAATGTTACAAAGTGTTAACTCCTTCACTTTGTCTATTGACATTCTGTCTTCAAAAATAAACTCTTAAACTCAGAATAGATTTTACTCTGCTATCCCAAAGCAAGTATAATGAGCATACCTTAAAATATTTGACAGTTGTGATAACATATTATAAAACTGTGTCTGTACGTGCCTAGGATACCAACTACAAGAATCTCCCTCTCTCTCTGAAGTGACTATGTTTCAAGACATCATATATTAAATTATTTAGTATGCAAAAGAGGAAGTCGATATGTAATTCAAAATCAAATAATCTAAAATCCCTGCTCTTCTTAAGAATTATGGGCAAATCAAAATCAGACTGATTGAATTTTAATCCTCACCTTGCCCCAAACCACGTGAACAGTAAAGGTAAGAAAGAGCTGGGAGGTGAACAATGGTAAAGGACATACTATTCACAAATAAGTTATTTAACTTCTCTGCCTATCAAGTTCCTAGTTAATAAACAAGAATAATACCCACTTCACAGGGTTGTTGCAAGGATCAAATGAGTTACTGCATGAAAATGACTGGTAAAAGGAACATAATAGGCCCTCAATAAATGCCAGCTTCTTCCTCCAGTTCTGAGCCCTCTGTTCTTTGTTCTCTACACTCATTCCCCCAGATGACTCAGCTCTCTCATGACTTTTATTAACAAATGCTGAAAACTACTCTACCAATCAAGGCCCTGATGTGTATGTGTCTGCCCTATGTCTGTCCACTGTCCCCAAGATACTTAGGTGAGGAAGACAGAGGAAGAGACTCCAACTATCTGAACTTTACTGTAAGAACCAGCATTCAGGGTAGACAAATCACTCATTTCCAACTATCTCCTGAAGATTTTCATTGCCATCCCAAAATGCCTGAAATCAAACTCATCATTATCTCTTTAAAAAATGAGGCCCTATTCCTGCCCCTTTTCTAATTATGAGTGGTCCCCAGTACAGAAAAATCCGTGCTCCATTCTTCTCTCACCCTAATATTGCCAGATAACCCACACCTCTCAAATTTACCCTCATAATCTCTACTATAATGTACCTCACTTTCTGTCCCACTGTACCTCACTTTCTGTCCCACCGCTACCACAAGAGTCCAGGTCAGGGATTCTCAATCTGAGCACTACTAACATTTTAGGCCAGATAATTCTTGTGGGGACTAGCCTGTGCATTGTAGGATGTTTAGCAGCATCTCTGGCCTCTACCCACTAGATGCTTACAGAACTGCTCCCTTCGCACAAGTTATGACAACCAAAAACATCTCTAAATATTGCCAAATGCCCCTTAGGGGGCAAAATCACTCTCCTCACTGTCTCCCTTATTCTTGCATTTGAGTGCCACTGGCCCAGTTCCTCACCACTTCCTGTGTGCCATACAAAATCAGCCCCCAAGTCTCCAGTTTCTTTCCTCTAACTCCTGTGGCACTAAGACCTCCTGAAGCACTGCTTTATGAGTTATTTCTCTTAAAGTTACTACTCCCTGTTACCTTCACAATTAGTTCCAAGCTCCCTACCCAGCCTTGATAACCTGGCCTTAAACATTATTCTGCAAAGCACCTCACATAGTGGGTACCTAGCAGTCCTTCAATAACACATCCAGTCCCTCCTTTTCTATTCCACTGAGCTGTCACCTTTGTTTCGATACCCATTACCTAGAAACCAACCCAGGCCACTGCAAGAGCCTCCCTCCCTAGCCTCCAATCTATCACTCACAGTCAAAAACTTTCAGGGCCTATTGAAATATGAAATCTTCTACCCATCTTCAGAGTCCTTTGTAACACAGTCTCTTTATGTTTTGTCCCCAAAACAAATGCTAGCATCAGCAAAACCTGATTACGAGTCCTTGAAAAGGCTCATACACTTTCTACCTTCCATTGCATTTTCTCTGACTGAAAGCCCTCTTCATCCCACTCCTGTCACTCCACCCCAAATAAAGTCCATCTGAATTAAGTCAGGAAGCCTTTCTTGATCACACCTCCTTTGTGTTTACATAACACTTTGCCCCTGTCCTGTGGCATTCACATTCTACTTTATGTTACACATGAGTGTACCTATAACTTACAAGATCCTTGAGAGCTGGTTTCTCCTCTTGATGGCATGCAATGCTAAGGCCAGTGCTAAATAGAGAACTCAGTATTACATGTGAGTTGCCCCAAATGTTCCCCATGTAGAAAGCAATGGAGCAGCATGTTTTCAGACAACCCAAACGCCCTTAAGGGAATTAAGCCTGTATTCCCCTTTGGTCTCACATTTCTATGTCTTAGGACAATTTTTAAGTAAATTGCCTCCCAGATATCCAGACTGCTATTTAGTGTATATTACTGTAAGAGTTCTACTTCAGGGAATTCCTACTACAACTTCCAGCTTATAACTGAATCCTGAATACTTGAACTATTTAAGCTCTTTTTCTATGAAAAAATAGAAATTTATTTTTCAATCTTAATAAAATTGAGCAAAACATGAAAACAACTTGGATTGGACTAAACATATTTCATGTAAAGGGTAATTAATGCTAATTTGTCTATCCTAAACAATACACTTAAACCTAAAGTAGGTGCACCATTACAAAGATTAAAAGTTTTATTTCAACTCTCCCTAACCCCAAACACAAGCCAAACAACACAGAAGGCTTCTCCTTAATTTTGGTTCCTAACTAACTTGAAGGTTCCTAACTAACTTCTATATAAACAGCAGTATCATTAGTGACCATGTTTTGACCAGATCTTTCTTTAAATCCTATTCCAAAGCCCTATGAGGAGAGTATAGCAGCCAACACTACCACCACCATTCGTTAGCACAGGTCATCAAATTATAAGCCTTGTTTTGTATATCCCTGAGCTAAGAATGGTTTTCACATTTTTAAAGGATTGTAAAAACAAAGGCGAAGAATAGGCAAGAGAGACTACAAGTGGCTGGCGAAGCCTAAAATATTTATTAATTGTCCCTGTTTGGCAGCATGAATTTGGGACTCCTAGTTGTTCATTGGTACGTAAACCACTCAACTTTTCCTTTCAAGGTTTAAAAAAAGCAACATAAAAGATAATACAAAAAGAACTCATTCAACTTCGTCATAGTTAATGCAAACGTAACTTCTAAACCAGAGGCCTGTGTGTGAACATTTTAATACTTCACAAAATTTTTGTTAGAAGAAACCTGACTTTCATTCTACAGATGAACATTACTTATGCCTGAAGAGGAAAAGTGCCTGACTCAAAATCACACTGCCAGTTAACAGCAAAGTGGGGTCAAGGACCCAACCCTCAAAACTCCTGGTCCAATGCTCTGCAGTCCACTACATACACCCTATGCATGTGGCTTTAAATTTTGGAGATTTGGATAACTGGTTTGGATGAATATAAAGATGAAAACTTAAAACCTATTCCTGATAAGTTGTTTAGACACTTACTAGCAGATATGAATCATTAAACAAAGTAGCATTAATGCTCACCACATACGTTAGATAACTTCTAGGAAGCCTTCTTTTTTAAAAGCAGATATGATAAGCCTTAAAACTTACTCTGCTTGCTCCTCCAGGGCTTCAGATTGAGGCAAATATGTATGTGTGACTTCCAGCTGCTCAATACTTATCTCCCAACCGAAATCCACAAATTCCACAAATGTAATCGAATGCCCATCGGAAAAACACTGTCCAGGTTACATCACACACGTTTTACAGAAAATTACAAGTTCCTTTCCTGTCTACTTGCAAACTACTGGCTAGAAGTTCAAAATCTTTTAATCTCCCTAAGAATTTAACTTCCTTAAAAGAAGAAAAAACTGCTTCTTTTGGATTCCTAAATCTATAAAACTCACTTTATCGCATCTTCTCGGTTAATTCAAGAATTAAAAAAAAAACAAAAACCGTTTTGCCCATACTGATAACGTTACTACTCTGCAGGGGATCCAAAGCGCTATGTATATGCCAGGATCTAAGATTCAACCCCAGTAACCAGCCAAGATCCTTCATATGAAGTTGCTCTTCCTGTGCAGAATACAGGATTCTCCGCGGCAGCCGAGGGACACCGGGCTCAGGCTGCTCAGACCCCCACCCCCACCGCAGGAGTCGCGTCCTCTAAGAGAGACCCCCTCCCCCTCGACCGCCGCGCGAGTCCCGGGCGCCCGGGCACCTGCGGCCCCTGCCCGCGGCGGGGGAGCCCGGGCACCAGCCCACCGCCGGCCCTTCTGCCGGCCGGCCCCGGGACGCGGCGTTACCTGGAGGACCACGTCGTTGGGCAGCTGAGCGGCCCGGAACAGCTCCAGCACCCGCCCGTTGACCACCACCTTCTTGGTGCTCTCAATGTCGCAGTAGGAGAAGAGATCTGAATAGTATTTCTGCTCCGCATCGCTCAGCGTTAAGCCTTCCATCTTCGCCTCCGGCTCGCGGCCGCCCCGCCCCGCATGCAACACCCGGGGCCCGGCCCCAGGACCGCGGGGCGGCGGGGGCTGCGCGTGGCCGCGCGGCCCGGCCTCCTCCTCGCTCCCCGAAGCCGCCGGGAGCCCCAGCCCCGGCCTCGCGCGCGCCGGGTGCGCCCGGGCCACAGGGCCCGGAGGTCGCGAGGAGGGGGCCCGGCCGGGCTCGGCGCGCCGCGGCTCGCGAGGCCCTGCGCAGCCCCGGGCTCGACTCCGGCCGCGGGGAGGGTGCGGGGAAGGAGGCGGGGGCCGCGGAGGCGCGAGGCACCGGCGGACTCCGCCCCCGCCCTCGCCGCGGGTTCGAGTCTCCCCGGCTCCCCGCCGCTTCTCCCACACTTCCCGCCTCGGCTTCCCCTTCCGTCCACGCCTCCGGGGCGGCAGCACTTCCCAGAAAGTTGTGGGGCTTCGAGTCTAAAGTTTCGGGGTCTCCAGGCTGAACGTGGCCGCCGCTCCGCCTCCCTCCGCCGCCATTTACAGCGCCCGGGCCCGGCCCCGACGCGCCCGCACCAACACTGACAGCGGCAGCCGCGCTCCAGACCCGGATGTGAGGCCGGGAGGAGAGAGCGCGAGAGGGAGAGAGAAACACCCACCGGGCTGGCTCGGCCGCTCCCGGGAGAGGGGGCCGCAGCGCCCCCTGGCGGCCGGCGCCGGGAGGCGGGATGGCCGAGCCGCCATCTGCGCAGAGACCTCAGCGCCGAGACCCGAGAACGGGGGTCGGGGTGGGGGGTGGAAGAGCGTGGAGGTCATTAAGACCAAAAGAACTTAGATTCGGGTTGCAGCTTTTACGTTTCGCAGTTTCTGGTCCTAAGCAATTAATAACTATGATTGAAAGGGGAACAGTGTTCAGGTTATTATTATTCTATCTATACCTGTTTGGTGTAGATGTTACTGAAGATAAATTCAATATTTCCATCTGCTCTGAAAGGCCATGAACATGCAATCTACCCGGGAACTCTGGTCATCGAGACGCTGAGACTTAACTCAATCTTGCTCCAAGCTGTTGTTTACCTGAGAAACAAAATGCACCAAACAGAGGGGGAAATTGGCAAAGTTGTCCTCAGTGTACAAGGTCACTCCAGTCGTTAGGAATTTGGTACTATAGATTTATACCATCAACTCCATAAGCTCGTGTAGGCCCTGGGCAGACCACAGAGACTGCTACTCCTCAATTTCCTCATTTATGAAAATTATGTAGTTGTACTGTTTTAGTCTGCACCTGTCTCAGAAAAGAGATTCTTAAACTATCTCAAGTAACAAGAATTTATATTTAGCAAATATGAACTACTTCAAAGACAGCAGCCAAGGAGAATTATACAGATTTTCTGGGTTTGGTTTTTGTCTTCTGCATGTTGTTCCCCAGAGTGCTGATCCTACAAATGGCACATAGGAGGAAACTATTTCAGGTTCACTCACAATTATTTATTTGTAATTCTAAAATTCAGAGAGCACTGAAAACCCCGTTTTTTTTTTTTTGTAACGTTTTGGCAGCAAAACTGCCCTGCCTCATTTGGAGGCAAAATCTTAACTAAACTGGCCTGAAGCTATTTGTATAGCCTTTATGGATGCCACTCCGTGTCAATATTTGTTCATTTTACTCCAGGCCTTAATGGAATGTTACCATATACACAGTAACAGGCATTACATTATCTTTCTTTTTCAGAAAAAAGATAAGGGATCGTGGACCTGTAAATATTTTCTAACTTGACTAGTAGTATTTTATAAAGAGATATATAATAATATCCTATTAAGCTTGTTTCCCTATCTCTAAAACTTTCCGTTTGCTAGAGCAGCACCTTATATCAGCTGCCCAGAAGTGATCAGAGCCCCACAGACAGCCTGTGTTCCAAAGTTATAAAAACAGAAACATGGTGAGGTAGGATTGGCTCACGATTGTTTTAAGCATCTTTTTCTCCATAGCCTTTTCTAGGCCTTGTAGCTCTTTTCTGCCCCATGACCTTTGTTCTTGCTGCCTGAAATACTCCTCCCACAGGTCCAGTTCAGGTACCTGTTCAAATGTTTGCAAAGTGGAAATTGTCAGGATCACCTCCAGCCCCACGCAGTTCAAAATCAAAGACACAAATCTGGCAGGGTCCCAAGCACTATCATGCCACAGTGTTTATCGTCCTGCATCTCTAAGATTATCATAGGCTTTAAAACTTTTTACAATCATTTGTAAATCATCTGTAAATCAGGCTTTTACAATCATTTGTATTCATTCATTCATTTTCCAACTTGCTTATTTCACTTCAAGGTCACAGGTGGCTGGAGCCTATTCCAGCAGCTCAGGTGACCAGGAACCAGCCCTGGACAGGACACCATCCCATACAGGGCCCACTCTCACACATACACACACGCTCTCTCTCTCTCTCTCTCTCTCTCTCTCTCTCTCTCTCTCTCTCTCTCTGTCTCTCTCTGTCTCTCTCAGACTGCGGACATGTAGACACGCCAGTGAACCTAACGAGCACATCTTTAGGATGTGGGAAGGAACTGGAGTATCCAGAGAAAACCCACATAGACATCGGAGGATCATGCAAACTCCACACAGACAACGGCCCTGACAGAGAATCAATTTTTTGTCTCATTAACTTTATAATAAAACAACATTGAATGAAACAATGTCATTCAAGGACCTTCTGTACTTTCATCTCCTCCAGGTTTCACACACTTAATTCTATAGTAGAAACCTCCAGCACCACTCCTCTTTAGCAACCTGAAATAATTACAGGATCACCTCACTTCCAAGTTCTAGAACTCTGAAATTTTCTTCTCAGTCCATAATATACTATCCTTTTACTCTCAATTTCCGTTCCTCTAATAAGCCTGCTCCTTATAACCTTCGAGTTCTCCCCGATATCAGCAGGTATTTCATGTATTCAAAAATATACTTTGAGCATCTTATGCCAGTGTAAAAACCATGGCATGATCTTGTCCTCAGGGATCATACAATCTAGGGACCTTGCTGTCAGCCCTGTCAAGGGTGTTCTGCTAGCACCACTGATTCCTTCAAGCAGTCCTCCCTCCTACCCTTTGCCAACTGCTTATATAGAATGACCCACAACATATATGCTGTAGGATGTTGAGAGGGAGTCTTCCTGTAGTTCTATTGCTCTATGAGGCATTCCTAATGTCATAGCACATGGAGTAGGAGTTTTCTCGTTGACAACCAAGACCAAACTGAGGATCAAAAGTCACTAGTACCACACATTCTAAAGAAAAACAAGGATGTCAGACCCCTTCCTTGAAGGGCTTACTGAGAGGCCAGGCGTGGTGGCTCACGCCTATAATCCTAGCATTCTGAGAGGCTGAGGTGGGCGGATTACTTGAGGTCAGGAGTTGGAAACCAGACTGAGCAAGAGCAAGACCCCATCTCTACCATAAATAGAAAGAAATTAATTGGCCAACTAAAATATATAGAAAAAATTAGCTTGGCATGGTGGCGCATGCCTGTAGTCCCAGCTACTCAGGAGGCTGAGGCAGTAGGATAGCTTGAGCCTAAGGAGATTGAGGTTGCCGTGAGCTAGGCTGATGCCACGGCACTCACTCTAGCCTGGGCAACAAAGTGAGACTCTGTCTCAAAATAAAAAAAAATGGTCTTACTGAGAAGCAAATGAATGAGCCTATGAAGCAAATGAATGAGCTGAAGCCTACCTTCAGCAATCACTGCTTCAGCCCACAGACCCACTTCCCAGCATGGAAGCAAGTCCTGGATACCACCTGTCTGCCAGGAGCACTGTGGCTGTGTGAGAGCCCCTCCAAACAAACTCATCCTCCTCCTTGGAAGCAGGAGCCCCAAAAGGCAGGGAAGCCTGTCAGAAGGGAGCCTGCCTCCTCAGCCCCCGGCTGGGTAGCAGGTGGGCTGGGTGGAGGAGGGCTTACCAGTTTCACAACGAAGGAGCTTTTTCTCTAGATCTATCACTGAAATGTATATTTCCAGGTATGAAGGAAAAGAAATACAATTTATAACATGAGCCCTTTGAGGTCAAGTCTAATTTCTTTCCTATACATTTTTAGAAATATCAATTTTAGAAGTGACATCATGAGAAAGCTATTTTAAAACAAATGGTCTATATTATATAGGTACAAATTTAAAGATACTGGTTTTCAGGTAAAACCAAATAGTTGGTTACTGCCTACAAATGCATCAGCTATTTCTTAAATGAAAAATCTCTAATTTAGTTTCTAAAATAAATTATACAATAAAATTTGACAAATGCAGATAGTTATGCAGCCATCACCAAAATCAAGATGCAGAACCATTCCATGATCCAAAAAAATTCCCCTATGCTGCCCTTTTGTACTCAACTCCATCCTCAGCCCCCCATCAACCACTGGTTTGCTTTCTGTTCCTATGCCTTTGGCTTTCCCCAAATGTCATATAAATGGAATCATGTAGTGTGTAGCCTTTTGAGTCTGGACTTTTACATATAGCATAGTGCATTTAAGATTTTTCCATGTTCTTGCTTGTATTAGTAGTTCATTTTTTAATTGCTGAATAGTATTCTGTTGTATGGATGATAATAATTTTTCTATCCTTTCATTAGTTGAAGGACAACTGGGTTACTTCTAAATTTGCATGATTATTAATAAAATATATATGGAGTAGTAATGTTTGGTCAGTAGTAAGTGTGCGTTTAACTTTATAAGAAACTGCCAAACTGTTTCTCAAAATGGCTGTACCATTTTGCATTGCCACCTACAATATATAAGAATTTTAGTTTTTCTACAGCCTCATGAACCATTCTAATGTCATTCTAATAGGTATATAGCTGTATCTCTCTGTGATTTAAGTTCGCATTTCCCTAAGACAAATGGTATTGAACATTTTTTCATGTGCTTACTTGCCATCTGAATATCTTCTTTGGTGAAGACTCTATTCAAAAATTTTCCTCACACCTGTAATCCTAGCACTCTGGGAGGCCAAGACGGGAGGATCACTCAAGGTCAGGAGTTCGAAACAAGCCTGAGCAAGAGTGAGACCCTGTCTCTACTAAAAATAGAAAGAAATTAGCCAGACAACTAAAAATATATAGAAAAAATTAGCCAGGCATGGTGGTGCATGCCTGTAGTCCCAGCTACTCGGGAGGCTGAGGCAGAAGGATTGCTTGAGCCCAGGAGTTTGAGGTTGCTGTGAGCTAGGCTGACACCACAGCACTCACTCTAGCCTGGGCAACAGGCTCTGTGAGACTCTGTCTAAAAAAAAAAAAAAAAAATTCCAATTTTGTATTGGCCTATTTGTTTTCTTATTGTTAAGTTTTGAAAATTCTTTATACATTCTTAATACAAGTCTCTTGTCACATATGTGATTTGTAATTATTTTCTAAAGTCTGTGACTTGCCTTTGTCTTCACTTAGGAGTGTCTTTTGCATAACAGAATAGTTAAAATGTGGATTAAGCCCAACTTAAGGGTGTCCCTATAAGACATTAGTGAGGGGAAATCTGTTGGTGAAGGTTTCAGTTAATGTACTTGGTCATTCACTTTGTGTATGAGATGTGGTCTAAGGTAAGAATATACCTTAAACCCATGCACAGTGACTGACGGTTTCGCTAGTAGGTCAGGGGCATGGAAGGATAAAATTTGGAAGATCAGAGAGGAGGTCTGGGGAGAAAGCATGTGCTTGAGCTTATGGGAAGGGGAGCAAAGTGGGGATATCTTTGTAGTGCATGTTCACATCCACCAGAAAGCATCCACCATGGAGGAGATACAAGGCAACCAAGTAGACAAAATGCCCTGGCCAGTTGCTTTCAGGCTGCCTCTGCAATTAGTCCCTCACCCCCACACCAGTATTGGCACATTGAAGCTATGTACAGGCCCCACACCATAGGTTTCCACTCACCAAGGCCAAATGTCCAATGTGCCACCATCGGACACCCAAGTTGAGTTCCTGATACAACAGCATTCCTCAAGGAAACCAATCAGACACTTGGTGACAAGTTGATTTATCTTTACTGGCATCAAACATATTCTGGGCATACTTTTGTTTTTCTTTCTACAGGGCCTTAGCTAGCACCACTATCAGAAGGTTTAAGAGTGTTTCTATCACTAACCTGGATTCTGTGTAGTATCACTTCAGTATAAGAGATTCAATTTATATCAACAGAAGTGCATTAGTGGACACATGACTACAGTATCCTCTGGACCTCTTCTATAACACAGCATCCAGAAGCTGTTGATCTGAGAGTATGATAGAATGGCCTTTTGAAGGTGCAGCTATGTGTCAGCCTGGAGATGATATTCTGTGAAGAGGGGACTCCACATTCCAGAATGCAGTGTGCACTCTAAATTAATGACCAAGTATGCCACTGTGTCCCCAGCAGGTCGATTATATGAGACAGGGAACCCAGGGGTGAAAGCAAGACTGGTCCGCCTCTGTCCTTAGCAACCCACTTAGGGAATTTGCACTTCCTGTCTCTTTGATTCTAGGCTTTGAGCATCTAAATGTCCTGGTTCTCACAGGGGAGTGCTTTCCCTAGAAGGCTTATTCTTAGTTCCATTAAACTTTCAAGCTCTGAATGCTGTCCAGTCACTTGGGGCTTTTTAGTGGGGAACAAAAGAATTAACACACTGCAAGGTAACTGAACTTACCCATCAGGAGGAAATAGTACTTGTTGTATACAATCGAAGCAAGAAAGAATAGGTTTCACATGCAAGAGAGATTAACTGGGGGTCTTGTGGTACCTCTGAAGATTTTTTGCTTGGTCAAACTTTAGTTAGGCTCCAGAAGCTTCTCCTAGGCCCATCTGTGCACTTCCTTGTAAAATCCAGTTTTAGCAAAGAACCCTGGTAAGGCAGTTTAGCAAGAACCCCCCCCCTCAATATCTGATCACCCTGGATATCTGATCTGGCTCCTCATCTCCCACTCTTCCCCTAGGAGATGTCTGATCACTCTGCCCTATCTTTAGCAAGAATCCTGTTAGGTCAGTTTAGCCGGAATCCCCCTTATCCCTGATGTTGCTTCTTGGTAATTTTCCATCCACTGACTCCACCTGCTCCTTGGCTATAAATTCCCACTTGGCAATGCTATATTTGGACTTGAGCCTGATCTCTCTATCCCACTGCAAAATCCCATTGCAGTGGTCCCTATACCTCTCTTGATGGTCTTGAATAAAATCTGCCTTCCTGTGCTTTAACAAATGAATAATTTTTTTCTGGGTCACCCCACAAAGTAAGCCACCTAGAGCAGCAGAGGTATTGGCTGAGGGTGAAGAGAATCTAGAATAAGTAGGGAGGAGACCAGCAGTATCAGATTGCCATGAACTGCAATGGTGGCAGATGTAGTTCATTCCATTAACCTTCCTCTTACAAAATTTTCTAGGAATAGAGACCAATCAGAATCCTGGGGGGCTTGTTTCCACATGAGGTAAATATATTATATGAGGCAAGTGGGTCTGCATGGTGCAAGCATGGGCTGTAGTGGTCGTGGTTGTACGCTGCCCAGATTTCCACACCCTTAGGACTGAGGCTCTCATTCTTTTGGTCACTGGGAGTGTGTTGACCTGTCAAGGGCTCACAGCTGAATCCTTCTCAAGGAATCGCCCTTGGGAGATGGAAGCTGCCTTACTCACGTCATACCCCTGCCCCAGGGGCAGCCCACATCCAAGACTAGTCAGTGAATTCAGCAGCCTAAAGGTCCTTGCACTGTTTTGGGACAACTTTGAAGAGTTATCTCAGCTCCAAACTCTTCTTGGCATTGGTGAGGGCCTCCAATGCTGCCACATTACACGTTTCCCTCTGCCCAATTCTGGGCTTTCTTCACTTCCTTATAAGTGTTGTTCTTGACAATTATCAGTGAACTTCTGTCTCCAAGTTCTCATCCCAGTGTCCATTCCTGGGGAACCTGACCTAAGCCACATACACACTTCTGCTTCCATTAGTTGAGTTAGTGAGTGCTTACCAACCTCTTATACTTATTATTGTAATTATTATAATTGGATTAAATATTACATAAACAAATTAATTAGGGAAACAGAAAGATGGGTTTGTTTCTATGAAAACTAAGAATGATGCTTTGGGAAGGCATGATGATGGCAAATTACTAAGAAAAGTTGCTGTTGAATTAGCTGTGGAATTAGCTCATGACGAAAAGACTTAGAACAAACAGAATGGTATCTGTGTGTTCAGCACGTAGGATATTCAGTGTATGCTTCTTGTTTGATGTAGTTTAGAATAGTGTGTAATTTCTTGCCTGTAATCATAATTTGTTTTTATTTTTGATAAACCTATTACTTTTGTAAAAATATACACATTTATTGTAAAAAATTGAAATAACTCAGAAAAGAATAAAGAAAATATAAAAATTACCTGGAATCCTACCACAGGCAACCTCTATTAAGATATTGGTGAATATTCTTCTTGACATCATTCATTAAAAATACACAAAATAGATATAGACATAGAATATCAAATAGATGGATGTGTTATATATATATAAATACACATTACATTATACATATAACTTATATATATGCACATTATATTAATATAATCAAATATATTAAATAAATTAATGCATTGTATATATTACTATATATTATATTTATATATTATATAAAATGTATCCATTCATTTGTATTATATGCTTATATCTTTTGTAGCAGGTCATGTTCAGTCAAAAATAGATTTATTTATGGAAAAGTTGTCTTTTGTTTTTTAAACTTAATTATAAATTTTATTTCTTTTCCTATTTTGAAGTGGTGAATAGAAATGACACAATAAAATTAACTTAAAAAATAAAAAAACTGTGTCTTCCAGAAACCACATGAGGCAATCTTATATTACTAATGGGATATATTTTCATTACCTAAAGAAAATGATAAAATTATTATTTTCAGATATTGTAGTTGTAAATTAGTGGTTTAGCAAAATGCCACATCAAGTTAAGGTCTCATATTAGTATTAGGTTCATCGGTAACAAAAGCACACAAACCTCTACAAAGTTGTTGGCACAGCAAAAATAAATCAACTCTTCATATAAATAGAATTCTCAGGATAGATTAATCAAAAGCAAAAATATTTTTCCTTCAAATAAAAATGAAACCAACAAATATTTATTACTTACCTACTCTATGCAATGCAGTTTTCTCCTAAGTTTCCTTTGTTAATATTCTCAATTTAATGTGCTTTCAGGATTTTGATTTTTTTCTTTCTTTGAGACAGGGTCTCATTCTATTGTCCCAGGTAAAGTGCAGTGGCATCATCAAAGCTCACTGCAACCTCAAAATCCTGGGCTCAAGCAATCTTTCTGCTTCAGCCTAGGACTACCAGTTTGCACCACTAACCCAGGCTAATTTTTCTATTTTTTATTTTTGTGGAGACAGGGTCTCCCTATTGCTCAGGCTGGTCTCGAACTCCTTAGCTCAAGCAATCCTCCTACCTCGGTTTCCCAGAGTGCTAGGATAGGATTTCAAATTTTTAACTTAGAAAATGTCAAAGTGGTCTTCTCCTTTCTTTACAATATTAAGCATGCAGAAGTAGTTGTAAGAAAAGCTAAATGGATGTTTCTTACCATTGGTAGTGTTTTCCTTTTTGTTTTTTTGAGATAGTATCTCACTCTGTTGCCCAGGCTAGAGTGCCGTGGCATCAGCCTACCTCACAGCAACCTCAAACTCCTGGGCTCAAGCAATCCTTCTGCCTCAGCCTCCCGAGTAGCTGGGCCTACAGGCATGTACCACCATGCTTGGCTAATTTTTTTATATATTTTTAGTTGTCCGGATAATTTCTTTCTATTTTTAGTAGAGACAGGAATCTCGCTCTTGCTCAGGCTGGTCTCAAACTCCTGACCTCGAGCAATCCTCCCACCTTGGCCCAGAGTGCTAAGATTACAGGCGTGAGCCACCGCGCCTGGCCCAGTAGTGTTTTCTAAAGCAAAAACTTTGCACTTGGGCAGGGTCATTTCCAAACACCTGCACTTTTGAAACTATTAATTTAAGAAAATCATCAAGAAGTAACCTGACCTTTGTTCTGCTTCTATAACCTTCATTATTGTCTTTAACTCCCTGTTGCCCTGACATGAAAATATTTCAGTGTCATGGGTTTTATAACCCTTCGTGGTGCTTAAGAGCTATAGGTTCTCTGCTTTGTAATCTATTTCCATTTTAATCCTATAGCATGCTTTGCTGTATATCAATGTCTTTGGCCATATATCAATGTCTATGGATGCTTAGAGGTTGTCTCTGTGCAATCTTAAAAACCGAAAATGAAAATGAACGTAAATCTTGATTGTCTATAACAATAGGAAGGCGACAAGTTGAAAGAGAAACAGAATGGTCCTAGAAACAGAATGGTCAAATATAACTGGGTTTGAAGCCTGATTCTGGCAATTATTAGCTGAGTAATCTAGGACAAGTTTACCCTCTCTCAGTCTCAGTGTGTTCCTGAGTAAAATAGGATGCCTTATTTGGTCAGTATAAGAATAAGAGATAATGTATGTCAGAGGTTTTTATCTAATTGGTGTTTAACAACTGGCAGCTATTATCCAAGACAAATATAATCATTTGAAATCTGGATTCTTTATATTTTTTCTTGCTCATTGTTCTAATAATTTAAACAACCAGGAGGAGATCCTTTATGAAGACAAAATAATTATTTACAACATGTCATTATCAGCTATAATATCCATTTCCTCCTAGTCTTTAAGTTGTTACTGTTCTGTAAATCCCCTGCACAAAGAAAGCCTGACTACGTCTAGTAATTTGGGTACTATCAACAAGTATTATAGCCAGTAAGCATTTAGTGCTTAAAATCTACTTGACATTTTTCCTTTGTTTACTTATTTTGATACAGATATATAAATATACTGGAATCAAACATTCTAAACACTATATGTGGATTTTTTTATTTTCTCTAATAAATATAATCTTCCTCAGTAGCAGCAGGGGGGTTGAACTTAATTTTGTCAGTTATCTCAGGATCTTTCTGTTAAAGAGTAATCATTAAAGTAACACAAGTTGTTTCACTTGCATACTCAGCCTTTAGCATTCCTTCCTCTTTCCCTTCTCCCAGATGTCACGAGGGTTTATGGGGGTGCGTGGTTGAGATCAGCCTACATGATTTCTTGTCTGTGAGAGAGAAGGGGGCTCAAATCTGCAGGCAAGAGTCCTTGTGCTGTTCTCTGTCTCCACCGCAGGTTGGCTGGTGTGGCCTCAACCCCAATGTTGAGGTGTCTTCAGAGTTAATTAATCCAGTCTGGCCTTTTGGGGTATCAGGCTGGTATCACGAAATCACTTGTAGTCTTTAACCTCCAATAATTAAGCCTCTGCACTTAGTAGCCTCTTTCATCCCCTAGACCTCTTATTAGGAGTCCCACTGGTCCATATGGGAATTTAGGAAGTTAATTCTTAGGATTGAGAATTTAGTCTAGGTAGATGGTTTGGTTAGCTATTGGTCTATAACAAATTACCCCCAAATTTGCAACATAAAACATAATTCTGTGTGTCAGGGGTTTGAAAAGGGCTTGGCTAGGCAATTATCTTTTGCAGTGTCTCATGTATGCAGTCACCTGAAGACCCCACGGAGCTGGATGTCCTAGATGGCTTGCACACACTGATGGCAGTCAATGCTGGCTGTCATCTGGGAGCTCATCTCGGGTTGTTTCCTGGAGGACCTCATGGCTTCTCCACGTGATTGGGCTTCTTACAGTATAGGTGACTGGGTTTTAAGAGGGAGTGTCTGGCCGAGTGTGGTGGCTCACTCCTGTAATCCTAGCACTCTGGGAAGCCGAGGTGAGAGGGTTGCTTGAGCTCCCAAGTTCGAGACCAGCCTGAGCAAGAGCCAGACCCTGTCTCTACCAAAAATAGAAAAATTAGCCACGTGTAGAGGAGCACACCTGTAGTTCCAGCTATGTGGGAGGCTGAGGCAGGAGGATCACTTGAGCCCAGGAGTTTGAGGTTGCAGAGAGTTATGATGCACTCTACCCAAAGCAATAGAATGAGACTCTGTCCAAACAAAAAGAAAAAAAAGAAGGAGCATCTGAAGGGCAAGGTTTCCAAGAGATCAAGGCAAAAATTATGCAGCATCATCTCAATGCATTACAGGTAAGTCATGAAGGCCAGCAAGATTTAATGAGAGGAGAATTATATCCTACCTCTTGATGGAAGGGTCCACTGTTTTTCATTATAGTGTATAAGCCACGTAAAATTATTTATCCTTCTAAACCATTTATGCTGTAACTGACAAAAAATGAAAGCAACTAGCCAGGAGATTTACTTTGGGTTAGATATCTTGCTGTCAGTCAATTTTATATCTTTCTATTTAGCAGCAGTTGGCAATGTACTTGTGCCACTTCTCCATCAAGAAAGATTGCTTAATTCTCCAAAGTAACCAAATAGTCTTTTTTCTACTTAATATGGGAATTACTTACCCATAAAACCATTTCACACTTTGGGGTGATATTTCTTTGCCAACTTCATCAGTTTCTTCCTAGATTATTTGCCCATTCAGATTTCTTTGTCTTGCTGAATAATTTTTTTTCTCAGAAATTTATCCATTGCATTGAGATTTTCAAAATGACATCAATCTTTTTTAATATGCCCTTTGTAAATATTGTAAACATGGGATATAATTAAGTTTCAGGATAGAAGATAGCTTTAACCACTTTCTTGGATTACTTAAAAATAGATTGACACTCTCTTTTTACATTTTTAAAAATTTTCATTGTCAAAATGTATCATTTAGTCAGTGGCAAAGTTGATTTTACCAAGATATGGCAAAACTATATCTAAGAACTATAAAATTTCTGCTAAGAGCTATAAAATTTACCATATGCTACTTTCAGTAACATATCACAAAGACACTCATAAAGGTCAATCCAACAAGAAGCTGGTAAGTATCCTCTGTCTCAGTGGCCCAAGGATTCACAAGACCCACAGTTCCTGGAACAATGCTTTGATTTAAAGACAGAAATTTATTTTACCGAAGTCATTTCTTTTTTTTTTTTCGAAGTCATTTCTTTAGGAGAATTTTCTCTTCTAACTCAATAAAACAGTTTACTCATTCAAAGTCAATCATTTTCAAAGGATTATTTGTGAAAAAAGAGGTCATTAAGATACCCATTATATGTACAAAGAGATATAAAAGAATAGAGAAATGCAGCTACAAAGCCAAAATAAAAGCTTCCCTTAAGTTGCCTGATAGCCAAAATAAAGTTTGTTATTTAATTGCTTACTTTAGCTTGTTTGTTGTTGATGGCTGTATTTGTAGAATTTGAGACTCTTAAAAAAAAAAAAACCAAATAATTGCTTTAATTTGCTACCTTACTCTGCAGGCTGGAACACATCGTCCTTGTATGAGGTTGGCACGTCCCACCCAACTCCAGCTCTGCTCCCCAGTTAGCAAGGTCATTTCAAGTGGCCAGGCTGAGGAGCAGCGATTTTGCTGTAAGAATGCCAAGGAATAATTGGTTTCCACAAACTTAGCATCATGTTTTTCTCTCTATTATGAACAGAATCTCCCAGCTAATTAAGTAACTTCTATCCTCCTCCTTCCTTCTTCCTTTTTTCCTTTGCTCCCTCCTTCTCTCTTCCCTCCACTCTTTCATTCATCAGTTATGAAGTACTTATTGTTTGCTAGGCACTGTGCTAAGTTGGAAGATTTGAAGAAAGCTATGCTTGCCTTTCAGGAGCTACAAAGCCAGTGAGGTGACATTCACTGTGAGTAAACCTGTAATTACAATACAGTGTGGAGCATAGTCTACTAGAGAGAAAGAGTAGTCTTAGAATATATAGAAAAGTTGCCCTACACAGACCTGGCATGGTGAGTAGTAGGTCTATTTAATCTTTTGACCTCTCCTGCAGCAGGGAATTGTAGGTTAATTCTTGACACTTTGGCAGATCGAATAGGCCATGTGAGAGTTAACAAGATAAAAGTGATGACACTGAAAATTGGGTCACTGGAGATAGGGAAGTAGAGAATGGAACTAGAGGTGGTGATGGAGGCAAAGGAAATGAAAGATAGTGAGAAAAAAGGCGAGAAAGATGTAAGAAAGAGAGAAACAAACCAATATTCCCACAACATAAATCCTCGTGCTGACCAGGCTGAGACTTGGCAGAGAGCGATGCCCAATTCTCCAGGCAGACTCCGGAATCTACTTGACATTTTCCCTTTTGTAGTTCCTGCTCCATTGCCTTCATCATTTTGAGGGGAAAAATGCTCTTTGGAAATAAGACTATTGTTCCATATTTCTAGCTCTGCTCTAGTTAGATCAACTAGAGTTCAATTGAAGAGTGACTGTCTTTGGAGTAGGAAAGTCACCATTTACTTTGTTTTTTATAGCCAAGTACTTTTCTGCCTATTTCCTTTATCGTTGTCTTTTTCCTAGTCCTTCCAAGGACTAGGTATACAAATGAATGTATACTCTGTTGGTATACATTCATTTAATGTTTCGATATATCTTTAACCCACTAAAAGTTCAAGAGTGATCTGAGATGTGTAGGGTTTTTAAGGAGGATTTGCACATACCTAAAAACTCTTGCCATGAGAGCAGTTTGGTAAGTTCGGTTCATTTCACAAATACTTATTGAGCACCTTCTATGTGTGCATAACTGTACTAGATGATGAGAACAGAGGTCCAGCAACATGACCCTTGCCACTGAGGAATTTATAACTTAGTGAAGACAAACATACGCTACTTACCATTTCTTTCCCATGTTGTATTTTTTATCTATGCATCTCCCCACCCACACTTTCCACCTATCTTTGCTTTTCTTGCCTGCCCTGGAGAGAGAGAATGCAAATGTTTCACCTCACTGCCAAGGAGGATAAGAAGTTAAGCTCTCCCTGCTCTCAAGGAGAGTGAAATTGTCAGTTTTTAATTAACACATTAATTTCTAAATCCCCAAGATCTGTTGTGAAAATGCCACAGGAAAAGAAGGCAACGTGCAGGGAGACAACAGGGAATGCCTCGGAGGGAAACAAGAGTAGAGAAGGGATTTGCCCACGAGAGGGGCTTACCAGAGGGCCATGTGGAAGTCTGGGAGTTGCTTCTGGAGAAGAGGCTAAGAAGGCTTTAGGGCATTGCTCATGGGGCGTAAGGTGAGCTGACCTCAGAAGGGACTGCCAAGAGGTGCACCGATTGACGGCCCCTCAAGTAAGAGGCTAAATCTCAGAGCCCCTGATGTCACTGGAAAACCCCTTTGCCTGGGCTCAGGGCCCAAATCAGTCTTTCTTCCTGTCCACAGCAGTATGGACTTTACTTCACCCACAGACTGCCCGGCAGAGTGAAGTTCATCCAGGCTTACTCCCCGCAGGATTACCAAGGAGGACTCCCACTTCAAAACTGCAATGACCTAGAATATCCACCTACCCAAGAGAAAAGGGCAGGGGCTCTGCTCTTATCAGAGAGGGGACGAAGTGGGAAGTTCTCCCATACTTGATTGGGAGCTAAACCACAAAAGTTTAAAAACAGCCTGAGCTAACAACTGACCTCCCTGTCACCCATCTGCTTTACCCCAGACCCTAAGCTGTGCTCACCCACACACCATTTGCACCAACACCTCTTTAGTCCCCATAACAAATCATTAAATGATATTCCAGAAAATTTTTCAGAAACTGCATTTAGTTTCTTTCCCTTTGTGTATCCCTCTACCACTTTGATTATGCCTTTTCTTATATTATCTGCCTTTTCTCTGAACTTGACATTGATCTAGACCCCCGAGATTTGGTGCTGTCTATACTTCTGGTTTTTTGGACCTTGGCTATTCTGCATGATTTTGACTTTTCCTGCCCCTACAGCCTCAGTGTGGCCTGCCCTAGGGAAGCCCCAGCTAGACTCAGCATCAAGGGTCTCTTGGCCAGTACCCTAATCAGGCTGTTTTCCTCTCTCCTCACCAAAGGGAAGGGAGAGATTCAGACTGTCCCTGAGCCTTAGGACCAAGTCCAGGTTATTGGTATCACCATCCTGTTTCCAGTCAAGCCTACCTATAGGGCCCACCTGTCAAGTCCCTTAGAGTTACAATGCAAGTCAGTTTTCTGAACCATACTAGCTTTCTGGCAATTTCAGAGGAAGAACTTCTTATATTCTGTTCTAAAGATGGAAAACCAGGCTCTGGGTAAGCTGCTGTGACAAGTAACGAGAGCTTAAGACTCACCCTGACTTGTCCCCTTGAGCACCTGGTACAATTTGAAAGGGTCCCTTTGCAAGTCTTGGAATATCTCATCCAGCTGGTGGGAAGAAGGCCCATGGGGTTCCCTTATACCCACACAAGGTTAAATTACAGATTAACTCCTAGATAGCTAATCGGAAAATTGGGTTATGACATCCATGCAAGATCAGAAGTTCCTGCTGGAATGGCATGACAATTTCCTTTAACCTCCTGGGTCCCTAGAACATGCAAGTCAGCACAAGAGACATGGTACCCACTTTCTTGTTTTGAACCTAGGCTGCAACACACACATCCTGCCCATCAATTCCAGAAGAGCCTGCTTGGCTTCACCCTACACAAGGTGTCCTCCAAGGCCTGGACAGACAGGCTCCAGCATTTAATCACATAGTACATAATGATAATGGCTACGATTCATTAAATAATTGCTTTAAAGGGCTAGGTACACCAAAGCCTTACAATTACTTTATACATAAGGTGCTATTATTTCCATTTTATGTATGAGGGCTCTGGGTTTTAGAGAAATTGAACCTGAGGACACACATTAAGTGGTAGTGCTGAGATTCTAGCCATGGCCTGTTGGGCACTAAAACATGTGCTTTAACATTTTCACAAGTGTTGGATGAGGACACCAGCTTCACTGGACCCATTTTTTTTCCAGTGAAAAAAGAACTTTTTGATAATAAAAACTTGGAAAGAATAAAAAGGCTACAGTAAACTTCTAGCTTGAAACATTTAACTTACTTTATAACAGGAATAAAGACATATGTAATTTACACATCTTAAAACAATAATCTGGCCGGGCGCTGTGGCTCACGCCTGTAATCCTAGCTCTCTGGGAGGCCAAGGCGGGCCGGATTGCTCAAGGTCAGGAGTTCAAAACCAGCCTGAGCAAGAGCGAGACCCCGTCTCTACTATAAATAGAAAGAAACTAATTGGCCAACTGATATATATATAAAAAATTAGCCGGGCATGGTGGCGCATGCCTGTAGTCCCAGCTACTTGGGAGGCTGAGACAGAAGGATTGCTCGAGCCCAGGAGTTTGAGGTTGCTGTGAGCTAGGCTGATGCCACGGCACTCACACTAGCCTGGGCAACAAAGCGAGACTCTGTCTCAAAAAAAAAAAAAAACAATAATCTATAAACTGCAAAATAGTACAGTAAGTTAATAACTTAGTATGATGAAAGTTATTTAAATAGAATAGATCCTCTGGGAGCATATAATGAATTAAATGTTACCACACAGCAAATCTGAGGTGTTTTTAGTACATGTCATTTGGCAATAGCTTATTGGAAAATTATGGGCCCAAAATGATACAAATATACAATGATATACAAACAACTAATAATAATGTACTTAATGAAAAGTAACTTATAATTAATCATAAACATACACATTTATGTTCACTAAAAGGCAGAATAACAGTAACTGAAAACAGTAATTATCACAATACTGATACCTCACTGATAATAAAATGGGCTTCCTGATATGACCAAAATTCCAACTGTTTGGCTGTGGAAATGCAAGTAGGTGCATGGCAGCTGGTATTCTTTTTTTTTTTTTTTTTGAGTCAGAGTCTTACTCTGTTGCCTGGGCTAGAGTGCTGTGGTGTCAGCCTAGCTCACAGCAACCTCAAACTCCTGGGCTCAAGCGATCCTACTGCCTCAGCCTCCCCAATAGCTGGGACTACAGGTATGTGCCACCATGCCTGGCTAATTTTTTCTATATATTTTTAGTTGGCTAATTAATTTCTTTCTATTTTCTTTATTTTTTTTTTTTAGTAGAGATGGGGTCTTGCTCTTGCTCAGGCTGGTTTCGAATTCCTGAGCTTGAGCAATCCGCCCACCTCGGCCTCCCAGCATGCTAGGAGTACAGGCCTGAGCCACTCCACCTGGCTGCAGCTGGTATTCTTAATAGAATTTTTTTGTTTTATTTTATTTTAGTTTTATTTTTGAGAAGACAAGTTTTCATTCTGTTGCCCTGGTTAGTGTGCAGTGGTACCGCAACTCACTGCAACCTCAAACTCCAGGGGTCAGGTGATCCTCCTGTCTCAGCCTCCCAAAATGCTAGGATTACAGGCATGAGCCACTACACTGGGCCCTTAGTAGAATTCTTATCTCAAATCTTAACAGACTAATGGCTGCCTACCCCATGTGTATATTAAGGCCTCTTAATATAAGTATATTAAGGCCTTAATTAGTTTGAAAATAAGCCTGGATTTAGCCAGCTGTCAGAGCTCTCTACTCTTGGCAGGGACAGAATAATAGTTTAACAACTACTATCAAAATCTTCCAGAGACTATTGTAAAGTTTTGAAAAGGGAAAGTTTGATAAAACACAATCTCAAGTCAAGCATTATCTAGTAGATATTTCTCCAACAGAGTGAATAGTCCTAGATATTAGACTAAAAAACCCTTAATGGGGGGAGGGAAATGTGACCTATCAAGTTCATAGCAGGTACTCAACAAAAATATTTGTTTAATAAATGTTTGTTTAATGGTTATAATTACTACTGACAAATATAACTGTTTGAACTGCCAAAATATTTGTATTAAATTCATGCAGTGCTATAACATACCTACTTACCTTCTTTCTTTTCTCTCCTAAGTTTTGACTCTTACTAATGTGCCAGGACTTAGATAACCTCTAGGATAATCCAAATTATTTTGTCTTTAATTCTGTGATTATTAAAGTCACTTTTTTGAAAACCAATCTGATTTTGCATGTCCAGCAATACTGTTTGCAAATTGTAGATGACCCAAGGCAGATAACTAATCTAATTTTTCATACAGTTGCAGTTCTTACTAAATATTAAAGTTTCAAAGACAGTCTTCTATGTAGTAGGTTAACAATAGCCAGTCTTCTTGACATATATCATACCTGGAGGAGCACCCTGAAGCCACCTAAATACTAGAAGAGAAACCTATCTAGAAATACCTAGATATATGAATTTTTAAATTGAAATCAGTTTTAATGACATAACCTGTCAAATTCAATTGGACTTCATGAGTGCAAGGATAGTAGTTAGCTATTTTAAGGAAATTTGTGGCAATAAAAACCATGTTCTGTGTTTTTAAGAAATCAGTGAAGAGATTGGAATTAGTTGTGGAAAAAAAAAGTCTCTATTTATCAAAGAATTCCTGTGGCTTATTTAAAACATCCCAGACAGCTTTAATCAACACTGCCAAGACCAAGAAGAAAAAAATGAGGCATATGTGCCTTCTCCATGTATTTTTGTTGTTTTATCTCTTAATTACATATACAGAAAAAACTGCCAAAAAAGACTTTTAAAATTTTCTCTTCTAGATAGATCTTTTAAATTTATGTTCATAAAACATCAAATCGTATTTCTGCTGTCTCTAAAATTTCTCTCAGGAAGAGTTAATAAATGTGTATTAAGAATACTTAGCAATAACTGATGGTTAAAAGACAGTTGTTATAAAGGATTTGATATCAATTAACAATATTTAAAATTCATATCATATTGTAAATTATAATATCAATGGAAACTTTCCCTGTGGTGATTACTTGTCACTTTAGTCCAATAAAAATGTATTCAACTAGTTTGTTTTTTTTTTTTTTGAGACAGAGTCTCACTTCTGTTGCCTGGGCTAGAGTGCTGTGGCATCAGCCTAGCTCACAGCAACCTCAAACTCCTGGGCTCAAGCAATCCTCCTGCCTCAGCCTACTGAGTAGCTGGGACTACAGGCATGTGCCACCATGCCTGGCTAATTTTCTCTATATATTTTTATTTGTCTGGCTAATTTCTTTCTATTTCTAGTAGAGACGGGGTCTCACTCTTGCTCAGGCTGGTCTTGAACTCTTGACCTTGAGGGATCCTCCTGCCTCAGCCTCCCAGAGTGCTAGGATTACAGGCATGAGCCATCATGCCAGGCCTCAACTAGTTTTTTGTTTGTTTGTTTGTTTGTTTTTACAAGTTTTAGTGGCTTATTTCAATGGAATATGGTCCAGAGACAGCAAGGACAGAGATAATGGACATCAATCTCACAATAAAAAGACAGTGTAAATGGAATATAAATGATGATAATTTTATGTGCACAACACATACTAAATTTTTTAATATTACCGCTTCCCTAGAAACTTGTTTAAATTTTGGTGAAAATAAAAAAGATATCCAGTCTACAATTTCTAAGACAATAATTGGTTTATACATTCAATCTTTCATTTTAAATAGCCTTGAGGTGAGTCAAGAAGTTAGATAGTCAATCCTTGAGTCCATTCAGTTAAACAATTATGGAACACCCACTCCCTGCCAGGCTGGGTGCCAAGCATTGCAAAGGATACAGAATGAATAAGACACTCAAGAACTTTGCAGTCTACTAAGGGGAAATGACTATGGTACAAGTTCCAATACAAATTTAAGTAAATGTGTTATTTAAAGCAACAGATTGTAGCATTTTTTGTCTTCTAATTGGGTTGTCATCATTCATCACACTGAGAAAATAAATTGCTATAAAGCTTACTTTCACTGATAGAGATTAGTGCTGGTGAGGGACAAGAAGGGAAAAAAGGGAAGAAAAATTTAAAAAAAAGAAAAGGCGGGGGTGCAGGGTGGGGGTGGGAGGCAAATTTTAAAGCCTCTGCCAGGACTTCCGAGCTGACCAAGGGTCAGAGGCAAAGGTTCTTTTTTCAGCAGAGCACATTAACAAGGCTTTGGATTTTGGACTAGAAAGCTAAACTGCTCTGCATAACAAAGGAGGGAGCTGGAGGTTCTGGCCTTGAGCAGTAGGACTTTGGAAAGCAGATGGGGGAGGCAAGGACAGTGCCAGGCAGCAGGTGGGAGGCCAGGAGGGGGCCAAGCAAGTCCAGAGGCAGGGCAGCTGGAGGGACTTTGAAATGGGACATCTCACATTCCATTGCAAGTTGCTTGTGTTGCTCTAATATAAATTGCCTTTGGTAAAGCCTAAGAGTTACCACACATGCCAAATATTAGTTTTTTGGGTATTTTTTAGGTGGGGAGGGATTGGTGTGGGGAATGAATTAAGGAAATGGAGCTCTTCCATGTCCATTTTTGGAGGAAATGGTTTAACATCCATGCAGCGTGAGAAGTAATTGGAATTAGAGAACTCAGAACTAGCAGAAAGCATGAGAACATACATCCCAAGAATTTGCAAAAATACAAGGAAGGGCATCACGCTTCCTAGAGGATAGGGAATAGTGAACTTGAGTCATTAAAGGTGAAGGTGATATTGGCATTATTTAAGCTGGCCTGAAATAACTATCCTAAAAGAAGCACAAAGCGCTGGAGGACTCCCAAGAGGTGGCTATGACAAGAGGGGAATGGAACAGAGGAAGAGAAGCAGGGCTGAGCATGCTTCCTGTATTAGTTCATTTTCCCTCAAATCCTTTTGGAATGAGGAAGGATGCTTAAATAAGAGACACAACTTTATTTCATCATGACAACAACCCTGCAAGTAAGTTTTATTATTACTAATTTCTGGATTAGAAAACTGAGGCTTGTTGAGGTTGGTAACTTTTCCAAGGACACACACAGGCAAGACTACTCTGAGCCAGTCTGAGTGACAGGGTCACCTCTGCTTTCTATATCCACGTAGAGCATTATGTGAAAGCTGGCCCGAGGTAGGCCTTGGACTTCACAAAGCAAAGATATGGTGGGAGGGGAGGACTCAGCAGGCAGAGGGCACATCTGAGCAAAGGCAAGAAAGTCCTAAGCAAACCTTTACAGAACAAAACTGATCTCCAGCTTGTCCCTCACTCTACTCTGGATTGGATGCAGGAACAGGATATAGTTCAGTTTGACAGATGCATGGCTTTCATGGATGGTATTGGAGAGAGGAACTTGGAAGGTAGTAGGAGCCAAGTTGTGAAACTGTTTAAAAAGCACGATGAAAAGTTTATATTTGACTTAATGGACCATGTGGAGAGACTGAAGGTTTTGAGCAGGAGTGTAGCATAATGAAAGCTGTCCTTTCAGAAAGTTAACCTGGCAGTAAGGTGAAGGGGAGCCCAGAGCAGAGCATCTCAAAGTTAACGCAATGTGGCTCTGTTGTCCTCAGTCTGAAATTCTACATTTCTAACAAGCTCTCTAGAGATTCTGACACGGGGAGGCTGAGGTGGGCTCAGGACACTTAAGTTTAGAGCTGTGAGGACTTCCTTTGTTTAGAGGCTCAGGGCAGGAAAAGCGGCCAGTGGAGGGGCTAGAGCACAGACAGCCATGGGAAAAGCATGACAGTGGCTCTGTTACACCCTGGCATCCAGGAAAGGGGCTGAGCCCGTGTACTGTTCCATCCCTTCCAAGTGCTTCTGTGCATATGCTCAGTGATTTCTGGAAGGAAGTTGAGGCTGTATGACACCAGCCCATTCGAGAGTCCTCTCTGAAGCAGAGGGGTCCCATCAGCGTGGTAGTATTCACAGCACCTTACTTTGAGTCCTAGTTATGCCTGCTGGGGGTCTGACTTGTGATTTCCTCTGCCTGAGCCTCAGCTTCCTGCTTGTAAGAAATGGAAATTATAAGAAAAGCTCAAAGCTAACAGCTTATTTTAGCTTCTGTCCCCTCAGCTTGCTTGCTTACAATATATAGCTTAAGTGAAGCCATGACAGGCTTCAGCAGGTGCAGGGCCTCAGAAGGCCATAACTGCAGGGGGCGGGGGTGGGGGGTGGGGCCAAACACCAGATGACTCAGCAGTAAAATACTGAAATAAAATCAGAGGGAAAGCCCTAATGTCAGAACCAATCAGCTGGTAAGAGGAACCAACCAGAGCCAACCAGAAAAGAGATGAAATAAACTGCTGAAAAAAGACTGTGGGAATGGAGAGGGGAAAAACTACTTAAGGGATACCCGTAACCCAAGCTGGGGTCCTTGTCAGAATAGAGGCCACTGCATTGGTGCTCTGAGACTCAGACCCTAGCTCGAGCTAGTCAATAAAACTCCTTTTGATGATTTCAGCCTCAGTGACTGTCTCTTTGTTCTGTGGTACTGCAGTTTCCTGCTCTAACACTGCTCTTTCCTTCCTTCCATCCCCAGTCCTGGGCATCTGACTCAGAGTATAGTGAAGGGATGGGTGGAGATCAGTTTTGTTCTGTAAATGTTTGCTTAGCACTGTGTTCTGTGTGCTGTGCGTACAGCCACGTGCCTTCTCTCCTGGGCCTGAAAACTCCTGATCAAAACCCCAACTCTGAACTGCTGCAGCTGGGCTTCTTTCATACTCAGCCTTAGAATACCACTTCCTTCTCAAGAGACCTGTCTCCTGCATCCCCTACCTGCGGCAGTTCATGGTCACCCTCTTCCTGACCTCCAGCAGCATGGATTACAAGCCAGCAGTAGGCCTGAGCCACTCATTCTCCTTGTTGGGGGATGACTGTGACTAGGGGACAGGTGACAAGGTCAAGTGCTACTGATAGCTGCAGCACAAGGAGGGCTGGGAACAGGCTGCTGTGTTTCCCAACGGGGAGTGATTAGTGACCTTAGACTGGGGAGAACAGCTTTAGCAAGAAGGTGAAAGCAGAAGCCAGATAACAAGTCATGAAATTAATCATGGATGATGAGGGACAGAAGCAGCAAACTTCAAATACTCTCTGAATAAATTTGTCAAGAAAAAGAAATCAGAAGCTCAAGGAAGCAGCAGGATTGAGGGAAGGATTTGTCAATAAACTGGAGGAGTTGTTTGGTTTGTAGAAAGAGAAAAATGTTCCAACAGAGATAGGAGAGAAAAGAAACCCTCTGTTTCTACTCCCAGGGATGTTTACATTTTTGAAGGGACTTTTCCTGCTTGCAGAGCGATTTCTTTTGGCCTAGACAGTGTTTTAAAAACATTTTAATGCGTTGTCATATTTTTTTTAAAGTGAGAAATTTTGTTTAAAAAAATTCCAGATTTCTATCTTCTCTTGAAAAATGGTAAAATCTAGCAACCCTGGGTGCTCACTCCCATGTGCAGTTGAATAATAGCCACCCTCTTCAAAAGGGGTGGTCAACTAGGCTTATTTTACTCACTTATATTATTTGCAAGTCTCTATAGGCACTTGATTTTGCAAACTCTATAGTTATTATATATGTATTTGTGTGTATACATATATATGTCCTCTGTACTAATTGGAATCCCAGGTAAAAATCATGGTGGTGGAAATGTTTTGTGGGGAGAGACTCACCTGAGCATTCCTTGAATCTTGCAATGTAGCTGGGCCCGTCTTGCCTAGGTATAAAATAGTCCTCTGCTCATCCTGGGAACGTGCCCCTACCACTTTCCTGTGAGTAATGGAGCCCGAGAAGAGACCAGAAGAGGCCTTCACATTCTGTGGGATAGAATAGAAAGGCATCCTTGAGCTACCCTACTGACAAGCAGCAGATGTTTTTGCAGATTCCTTGGAGCAGTCGATGCCACGAGCTTTCACTGGCTGCTGGTTTCACAGGCTTGTCTAGACCAGTTGCATATTAGAATTTCCTGGGGACCTTAAAACATGGGTGTCCCAAAGATTCTGGATTAATTGGTTTGGGTAGGTCCTAGGTACTGCTTTTTAAGTTTGGCAGGAGATCCTAAATGTGTAGCCATATTAACTACCACTATTGTGTTTGTGGCATTAACCCCTTCTGCTCCAGAGATATTGTCTAAGCCTCCTAGACAGCATCTTGGGCATTTGGATTAGAAATTGTATTTCTTGGTGCCCTCCTTGACATCTGACTCCACCATGATCACCACGGCTGCCTGCCTGGCTGGTCTTTGCACGGAGCAGTTAACCCCTCATGACTGAGTTCAATGATCTGGAAATTTACTCTCCGCTGAGAGTAAATTTGGCCTAGGCTCAATAAAGGATAATGTATCCTCTCTTACTGGAGCTACAACAAAGACGTAGGAAAAAGAAAGTGGAAGAATTGTATCCCAAATGAAACAAATCTACAAAAGAGAAGGGTGAAATATGGGTAGGGTGACCAGTTGTCCTAAATTGACTAGGACAGTCCCAGATTTTACTGTTTTTTTTTTGTTTTGTTTTGTTTTTGAGACAGAGTCTCACTTTTGTTGCCCAGGCTAGAGTGAGTGCCGTGGCGTCAGCCTAGCTCACAGCAACCTCAAACTCCTGGGCTCAAGGGATCCTCCTGCCTCAGCCTCCCGAGTAGCTGGGACTACAGGCATGCACCACCATGCCCGGCTAATTTTTTCTATATATACTTTTAGTTGGTCAATTAATTTCTTTCTATTTTTAGTAGAGACGGGGTCTCGCTCAGGCTGGTTTCAAACTCCCGACCTTGAGCAATCCGCCCACCTCGGCCTCCCAGAGTGCTAGGATTACAGGTGTGAGCCACCGCGCCCGGCCGATTTTACTGTTTTGATTAATTATTTGGGGGTAACAATTTAAGTTTCTTATCAGAAGATTAAGTGGCTTAAAACAAAAGTGATTTGCAAAGTTGTTGGTTGGTGGGTTGAAAGTGGGTAGAGAATTAGAAAAATAAATAGTAGTTATCATTTTATTAGGGTTCTTAGCAATTTTCCAGATTTTCTTGATTTTTTTTTAACCATCTGTAACAACTCCATCCAATAGAACTTTCTGAGATAATAAAAAAGATTTGTGTCATTTAACACAATAGCCATTAATCACTTGTGGCAATTGAGTACTCGAAATATGGCTATTGTGACTGAGGATCTGAATTTTTAATATTATATCATCTCGGTTAATGTAAGTGTAATTGAAAATATCCATGTGGGTCTAGTAGCTACTTAGTGGACAAAGCAGATCTACAGTGTTGCTGTTATCTGGGATAACACCTCTCCCATACCTCCTTCACAGAGAATATGTCTTATTTACCTCTTGTTGTAACAGCCCTAGTAATGGACATAGCAGATTTGATTGGCAGTAATAACCAATTCAAACTAGGTCCATTAGATCTTCTCTTTAAAGAATCTGGAATGGAGATACCAAAAAGTGAACCCATTAGGTAATGGTTAGTTGAAGAGTTGGCAGTAGAGACTGTGCCATGGAAGCCAACAGCATATGCAACCTGAGTTATGGGGGAGTGGGTGGGGACTGGAACCAGTGTAGTGAAAAATGGAGAGAGAGGGAGCAACATGGGGTGGGGGGTAAAGAGAGAGACTGTGCTGTCTCATGAGAGATCATAATACTTTGGTCCTAACTTTTCCATTCTAAGGCCAAGGTCACTTGTATATATTTTGTTTCCTATGCTTGGATATCCATGAGAATTTCTGTTGTAATCTTTCAATAATTCAATTACTAGAGCTAGTTTAATATGTTTCTATTTCTTACAACTAAAGAGCTTTGTTATTTTGGTTTTTTATTATTTTTCTTTTTGTGACAGAGTCTTGCTCAGGTGCCTAGGCTAGAGTGCCGTGGTATCAGCCTAGCTCACAGCAACCTCAAATTCCTAGGCTCAAGCAATCCTCCTGTCTCAGCCTCCTGAGTAGCTGGGACTGCAAGTGTGTGCCACAATGCCTGGCTAATTTTTTTCTATTTTTTGTAGAGACGGGATCTCACTGTTGCTCAGGCTGGTCTTAAACTCCTGAGCTCAAGCAATCCTCCCACCTTGGCCTCCCAGAGTGCTAGGATTACAGGCATGAGCCACCATGCCCAGCTCTATACCAATTGTTTTTAATATTTAGCTCCCACATACGAGTAAGAATATGTGAGATTTGTATTTCTGTGCTTGGCTTGTTTCACTTAACATAATGTTTTTGCATCCATGTTGTTGCAGATGGCAGGATTTCATTCTTTTTTGTGGCCATATATTAATAATATTCCCTTGTCTATACGTATCACAATTTCTTTATCCATTCATCTGATGATATACTTAGGTTGATTCCAAATCTTGGCTATTGTGAATAGTGCTGTAATAAACATGAGAGTGCAGATTTTTTTTTTTTTTTTGAGACAGAGTCTTGCTTTGTTGCCCAGGCTAGAGTGAGTGCCGTGGCATCAGCCTAGCTCACAGCAACCTCAAACTCTTGGCTCAAGTAATCCTGCTGCCTCAGCCTCCCGAGTAGCTGGGACTACAGGCATGCGCCACCATGCTCGGCTGATTTTTTGTATATATATTAGTTGGCCAATTATTTTCTTTCTATTTATAGTAGAGACGGGGTCTCGCTCTTGCTCAGGCTGGTTTTGAACTCTTGACCTTGAGCGATCTGCCCGCCTCGGCCTCCCAGAGTGCTAGGATCACAGGCGTGAGCCACCTCGCCAGGCAGAGATATCTTTTTGATATACTGAATTCCCCTATGTTGGAAATATACCCAGCAGTGGGATTTCTGGTCATATGGTAGTTTTGTTTTTAGTTCTTTTAGAAACCTTCATATTGTTCTCCATAGTGGTCGCACTAATTTACATTCCCACCAACAGTGTACGAGGGTTCCTCTTTCTCCACATCCTCACCAGCATTCGTTATTGTCTGTCTTTTTGATAAAAGCCATTTTAACTGGGATAAGATGATATTTCATTGTGGTTTTGATTTGCATTCCTCTGATGACTAATGATGCCAAGCATTATTTCATAGACCTGTTGGCCATTTGTATGTATTCTTTTGAGAAATGTGTATTCAGATCCTTTGCCCATTTTTAATCAGATTATGTAGGGTTTTTTTCCCTATTGAGTTATTGGAGCTCCTTATATATTCTAGTCATTAATCCCTTGTCAGATGGGTAGTTTGCAAATAATTTCTCCCATTCTGCATGTTGTCTCTACACTTTGTTGATTGTTTCCTTTGCTGTGCAGAGCTTTTAGCTTGACGTGATCCCATTTGTCCAATCTTGCTTTGGTTGCCTGTGTTTCGGAGTATCATTCAAGAGGTCCTTGCCCAGACCAATCTGAAGCATCTCCCCAATGTTTTCTTTTCGTAGTTTCAGGTCTTAGATTTTAAGTCTTTAATCCATTTTCATTTGATTTTTGTTTATGATGAGAGAGAGATAGGCTCTAGTTTCAGTCTTCTGCATGTGGATATCCGGTTTTCCCAACACCATATATTGAAGAGACTGTCCTTTCCCTACTGTATGTTCTTGGCACCTTTGTTGAAGATAAGTTTGCTATAGATGTGTGGGTTTATTTCTGGGTTTTTTATTGTGTTCCATTGGACAGATGTTTTAATTTTGATAAAATCCAATTTATCTGTTTTTCTCTTTGGCTGCTTGTGCTTTAGGGCACCATATCTAAGAAAACATTGCTTAAACCAAAGCCACGAAGCTTACATTTGTGTCTTCTAATGATTTTTTTTTCTTGAGATAAGAGTCTTGCTCTGTTGCCTGAGCTAGAGTGCTGTGGTGTCAGTCTACCTCACAGCAACCTCAAACTCCTGGACTCAAGCAATCCTTCTACCTCAGCCTCCTGAGTAGCTGGGACTACAGGGATGTAGTCACTATGCCTGGCCAATTTTTTTTATATAGATATTTTTTAGCTGTCCAAATAATTTATTTTTTAATTTTCAGTAGAGACAGGGTCTTGCTCTTGCTCAGGCTGGTCTCGAACTCCTGACCTCAAGCTATCCACTCCTGTTGGCCTCCCAGAGTGCTAGGATTACAGGCGTGAGCCACGGCGACTGGCCTGTGATCACTTTCATAGGCCCAAATAACTAGGTCCTGCTTGGGGGACTTGCTAAATATGATATCTTTCTTGAATTATAATTTTTGCATTGTGTAGACTTTGAAAGATATAAAGTACAACCTCTCAGCTTTCCTTTAGTGAGGAAAAAGATAAGCCTCAAAGGATCCTGGAGTCACCTTAAACTTCATCTGACATGAGACATTTAGAAGAATCAGACCTTTGTTGAAGATTACAGAACAGAGACTCATTCAGAGTCACACCCAAGTGTTTCCTATAAAAGGGTAACTAGAACGCAGTTTGGGAAGTGGATGGATCCAGGGCATCGCCAGGGATCTGGATACTCGTGTGCCCCTGGGATGCAGGTTTTTTGTTTTTTTTTTGCTCTCCTTCCATCACTGGGTCTCAGCTTCTCTTAGACTCTGTTTCTAGCACTTGTGCCCTCGCCCCCATCTGCCACTACATCCTTGCGGTTTCTACTTACTCAAATGTTTTGCTTACCTGAAGCCCATTTTGGCCCTTTCTGTCTCGCACTCTCTCAGCTTCAACCTTTCTGTGAGAAGACTCAGTATTCTCTGTGTTTTTAATTTTCAATGTCCAAGGGAGCGATTGGCTTACTAATCACCAGAGATGCTGTTTGGTGAAAACCGTTTGTTCCAGGTCACCTCACAGGATGAAGGCCAGTTTATGATTGTGCGCTTTTAGGTCATGTGATCATTCTCAATGCAATCAGTGGGGATGGGGGGTTGGGGTGGGGAGGAAGTAGGCGATTTTTTTTGTAGTTATTTGTGCAACTCTTGCTCTAGAAATAGTTTGGGTAACTTTCCTCAGCAGGGCCTCAGGTTTTCTTTTCAAAGGGACTTTGGGTACAGCAAGCATCTCTCTCTCTCTCTCTCTCTCTCTCTCTCTCTCTCTCACACACACACACACTAAAATAACGGTGACTAAAATAAAGGGAGTATGAATAAATTGAATTATGAAGTTAAAAGTAGGAAATAATGGGTGAAGAGAAGAAACCAATATCGACCCAAGAACTAGCTTTCTCCAAGTAAAATTTCTTTGCAGTAGAACAAATTGGTTTTCGATAACGCATTTTATTTTGCTAATCAGACGGTTCTCAAGTCATTCGTCGTAGTTTTCGGGGAGACTCCTGCTCCAGGCATACAGAACCATAGAATGTCAGTTCTTCCTAGGAGACCTCAGCACCCAGCACGTTGGGGGCACTTTGTTTCTTACATTGGGAGACAGATCCTGGCAAGAAATCAACGCCCAGGATCAAATGCCGGGGGCTGGGGGTCGTTGGCGCTGACAGCACGGTGGAAAGGTGGCGGTAATCGAAGCTCCGCGCCCATTTTCCTAGAAGCCGCGGCAGCCCCGCCACCTGTCTGGAGTTTGACCCTTCTGGGACGTCTCCTCCCCTGAGTCTCCTCCTCATAGGCTTGCCCCTGGGAATGTGGGCGGCCCCCTTCCTGAGCGCCTAAACTCTTACTTTCCCCGCACCCCGCCACCCAGCTCCTCCTCCTTTTCCTCCTCCTCCTCGGCGGTCTTTCTCCGTGCTTCAGCCACTTCCTTCCTCAGCCTCTTCCTCCCTGGTGCACTGAAGAAGGTACCCGGGTCCGGACCGAGGCGGCGCCCCGTTCTTCACAGGAGAAGAAACCGAGGCCGAGAGGTGAGTCCCTGGGGAAGAGGAGGCTAGGTATGAAGGATGGACAGGGTGCCCGGTGGGGGCCGGGCAGCGGGCGGTCGTGGGCTGCGGGTGAGAGCCGGGCCGCGAGGGGGCCAGGGCGCACGGAGGCTGTAAGTGGCAGGGGACGCCGGCGGGAGCGGGGCCGGTGGGCGCGCGCCTCCCAAGCCCCCACCTCTCGGGCAGACTTCCGCACTCCGCTCACGTGACGTTTTGCCGGCCGGGGGCGGATAGGGAAGCGAGCAGGAATGGCACGATTTTTACCAGAAATGGCATGATTTTTACCGCGGTGCGACGTGTAGCTTTGCACTTGGCGGGGGTTCAGTTCTGCAGAGCCGGGTGGGGAAGGGCAGGGGGCGAGCGGAGAGGTGCCCCGAGGAATTTGGTGGCCTCAGGGCAGTGGACTCTGCAGCGCGGGAGGTGGGTGCGGCTCTTTGCGCTCCAGGTCGGGTAGTGAGGGGCCCCAAGGGCTCCTGGAGCCCCAGGCTGGGTCTGTTTTAGTCGCCGCCGGGATGCCGGGACCCTGGGAGAGGCGGGCGGGCGGCGCTGGCCAGTGAGTTGAGGAGACAAAGGCTTCCGGGACGCGGCCCTTCCAGGGAGCCAGCTGTGCCGCCCCAAAACGGGGGACCGAGCTTGGTGTTCCCCATCTCTGCACCCGCGCCGGTGAAGACCAGGTGATGCCCTGCAGGGCACAAGGTTTGGGGACCCCTACCTGGCAGAGCCCCAAACTTGGAGCAGGGACTGCCAAATATGGAGTGTGCGCGCGCTGGCAAGGGGGGAGGAAGGAAGCCAGACCCTTTGACCCAAGCCAGCTGCAAGTCACTGATTGTTAGGACTGTAAGAAAGTGCCCTGCCCTGGTGTGTCAAGTTGGCTCCTAATTTCCAGAGGTCGGCACTCCGGTAGGCTTTATGTCCTTGTACATTAGGAAATCCCCCTGTATTGCCTCCAAACTTTAAAAAAATAACGCTAAGAGGTTCCTTAAATACGTTCTTAAGTGCATTTTGATGTCGGGGCATTTCAGCATATGCCCAAGTCCTCCAACATACTTTCTTTGTGATTGCCATGCACAAAGCCTAATTCAACTCTGCGACAGAGTGACATCTGTCGTCGCCTTCCTTGAGTCCCTCTTCCTTTCTTCTGGTCCAGCCGCTCACTGACAAGCTCTTTCTTCCTTAGCATTACTCTGCTTTGGCCTCTCCTCATTGTTCTTGATCTTCTTGCTCACTGCAGTCCCAGGCTTCTGTCCTTCTGATGAAATGTCATGGGCCATCCGAGGATTGTGTCACAATGGGTATTTTCCCCCTTTGTCCCTCTCCCCCTTAAATAATACATAAAACATGCCAAATTATGTATGCTAGCAATTGTTTCTAACCCTATTATATTATTTTCCTATTCATAGTAGTCTAGGCAGGGAGCCTTTCTTGCCTTGTAAGTGTTCTGCCTTAATAAGTAAGGACTCAGCATGTAATATTTCATACAAATACAACTCATTATTATATTTAGTGAATTTACATAACAGCAAAAGAGGAAGAAGAGGAGAAGAGACAGAATGATGTGGTAGAAACAGAATTTCATTGTGGGGAATTCACCCCTCCGAGCCTGTTTATTACCCATAAAATGGGGATAAATAATAAATACTTTGCAAGCTTCTTAGAATTACATAAATTGAAATAAAGAACTTGACGTGTAAGTAATTATCAAGAAATGATGGTTGCCTTCCCTTAAAATTGGGTGAACATATGTCAGCTTATTATAACACAGATATGCATGCTATACATAGTGGATTCTCATTACTAAACGAGAGCTCTGTCTGCAGTGTGTTGCTGGTGGTGGAAGGAGTGAATAAGGGTGTGAACTTGATATATTTTCAGGGTGAGGGAAATTAGAGAATCTGAGAATTGGAGAGATCCTTAAATTCCTTGGACATTTTGTTTTTCCTTCTCTCCAGTCAGGCTAATTTTCTCTCCATCCCTCACAGACCTTACTACTCCTACATTAATGCTTCCGGGAACAGGGTGTAAACTTTATTCACTGTCAGGCAGTTTTTGATTGCTAGAGAATTTTTTTATATGGCTCCCAAATCTGCCTTTCTAGTACCTCTATATCCATCCTGCCCAACAGAGTAACACAAAGCAAGACTATTCACATCATTACATTAAAAAATGGGTTATTTTAAAAAAAATAGTGGCAGATCTTCTCTATGCTAACTTTATGGGTGAAGATTCTTTAAAGTGCAAGTGAGAGAAACTCAAACCAGCACAAGCAAAAACAGGAAAGATACTGGTTCTTTGTCATAGCTGGAAAAGTCCAGGGCTTTCACGTATGGGCTCAGTCATTGTTACATGGCTGGCTTTTCTTTGTGTTCGCTTTATTCCTGGCAGGCTCTTTCCACATGGTGGCCATTGACATCAGGGCCTGGACACTTACATCTTAGAATCCAGTGGAAGGAGAATGTCGTTTTACTAACAGTTCTAGCAGAATCTCAGGGCTGAACCTCGTTGTTCTGGACGGATCACCTATCTTATGCCACAAACCAATCATGCTAGCCCTTAACCACTTCTGGAGCCCAGGGTGAGGCTCTACCCAAGATACATAGGTTTAGAGTAAGGAGGGGAAGGTTCTATCCAACCAAAAACTAGACTGGTGCTGCCAGAATGGGGAATGCGTGCGGGCGGGGCAGGCAAAAGAACAGCTGTCTACCACACCTACATTAACAGGTTTTTCCTACTGTTAGTCTCATGGCATGTTGTTCAGGACTTCAGCATAGTGGCTGTGTACTCTGGGTATATTTTAGCTTTTTAATATGTCTCTTAAATTGTCTTGAGTCATATATAATGTTACAGATATGATTTGTCAGTACAAAGTCCTTAATATTTGGACACATAATTTTTGATGGTAAGTTTTACGAAGATGCATTTAATTGAAGATTTTGCATTTTATTGCAATCCAAGATCCTCGAATTATAATATACACACAAAAAGAGTAGCAGATGGTAGTGGCACTTTTAATTATTAGCTGATAGAAAATCTGGTGTCCCACTCAGTATCATTTAAACAGGTGGTATATAGTCATAGATGTCACTCTTGTTTTTAAAAGCTACCAGGAATTAGTTACAATCCGTCTGGATAAAGCTGTTTCTTCCAAATCATAACCCCCAAAAAACCCATAAACGCAACTCCACTTTTTGGGACATTATTTGATTTGGGAAACTTATGATTTGAAAACAGACTGAATTGATGCATATTCTGTCCAGTTGTTCATACTTTCTGACCCTCCTGCAAGTATAGTTCCATCCTTTCTCATGAAACCAGTATTTCTTTAGCCCCTACTCTTGGTGCCAGACATGATGCAGCAGTGAGCATTTGTCAGACTGCAGAGAGGAGCTTACCTTCTAGTGGTGAAGGCCCAAGAACAGGTCATTCCAGTGGTTTGAAATGAAGAGGGGCACACGGTGCTCTGGGAACACGCAATGGGGGAGCTCTCCTACTCCAGGGGTTCAGGGAAGGCTTTCTGGGGGAAGTTATATTTAAGCTAGGACTGGATGTGTGGGAGTTAGTTCCAGGAAAGAGGAATAGTAATAGTCTGGGTTGAAACAACAGTATTTGTGAAGCCTGGATGTGAGCTTGAGGGGCATTTGTGACATAAAAAGAAGCCCCATGTAGCTGTAGCCTAGAGGTCAAGGGGGTAGGGTGAGGTTGCACTGAAGGGCAGACACCCAGCCCTTGGAGGACATAGTGAGCCAAGGAAGGTTCAGCTCCTGTCACATCCTGGACTCCTCGTTATACTCAGATGAATGGTCCTCACCACAAGCTTTCCACTGCAGTCAGATTTATTGGCCAGAGAAGGACATGATGCCCCTGCATGTGACCCAGCAGTTACCACTGCACTGACATGCGGGTATTAAAGTTGCCTTGTATGGGTCTACCTCCCCACTAGACTACAGGCTCCAGAAGGGCAGGGTGTGTGTCGCTTTATCCTGGTCTCCCCAGCTCCTAGCGTAAGGCCAGCTTCAAGTGTGGTATACTTTTTCTCCTTGGCTTCTATGCATTTGCATTTTTTTTTACCCTCTTTCCTACTTGCCCACCTGCTCCACTCCTCCCCACTGACCTCCAGGAATCCACCTTCCGCAACTTCCTCCGTTGCGCTTCCATAGTGCCTTGGACCCACCACTCAAACAGTGCTTGTCACGTTGCTGTTCACTGGAGGCCTTTCTCTGCCTTTGGAAGGTGAGCTCCCTGAGGGCAGATCCTGCGCTGCTCCCGGGTTGTATTTTTGGTGCCTAGCAGGGTGCCATGAGAAGACCTGCTTAGAGTGAGTCGTGGGTGTAGGAGAATGGCTGCATTCTCCCCACTGTGGGGTCCAGGAGTGGGGGCAGCTGAGAGGGCAGTTATAAAGGTAGAGGGACAATAGGGATATTTCAGTGCCACATCCATCATGCAAGTATTTTTAGGAAGAGGGGCATGGTAAATTAATAGTGACAAATGCTGCATAAAAAAAAGAAAAGGCCCTTGGATTTGGATGTGCTTAATGGAATGTCGAAACAGTAATAATGTAGCCTTACTTTTTTTTCTCTCAGGTAGCAATGAATGTGGATCATGAAGTTAACCTCTTAGTGGAGGAAATTCATCGTTTGGGTTCAAAAAGTAAGTACTCTAACATAGAATATTTCTTTGCAGTTTGCCTCAGAGCAGGCAGGGCTAGCATTCTGGAGGAGCCTGTGAAGGGGTCACCCAGGGCTTCAGACACCTTCATGGCAGCTCTGCCCACAGCCCCTCAGCCGAAAGTGGCATCTGGAGGCTCGTGAAACTCTTGGAACTTTTGGGGTATTGTGATCCTGATGCAGAGAATAGTTGGAGTATTTCATTATCCTTTGAATGTGAAGGAAATTGCCAAGCTTCTTTCATCTGACTGCATTGAAATCTAGTAATTGAATCATGTTCCAATTTTTATTTGTCACACTATTAAAATTCATGTTTTCTGCTTTACCCTGCCACATTTCACAAACTTCCAAATGACTAGGCACTTAGTTTGAAATAATATCAAATTGTCTTTATTTCCTCCAAATTCTTGGGTTTTATATAATCAAGTATTTTAGTACATATAACTAAAATAAACCATCCCTTATGTAGTTTTTTTTTAATCATCTTTTTTTCCAGCAACAACTACGCTGCTTCTGTGAAGATAGTGACATGTAAAATTGGTAGTATTAGTGTCTTTTTCCTAAGCTGTAACGCAAATTACTATTATACTTAAAACTTAAAATACTTGGTATATCTGAGATAAGACATGCAAGAATTTGGGGAACATTTTGAAAATAATAAGAACAATAGACATTTTCAGCAACAACTAGGATAATGGAACTCAAAGTTTTAAAATTATATCATATAAGTAAAAAACAACTCTAGAAAGTATGTCATAAGAGTTATTTTGTCATTCTAGCTTGATTATTCTTAAAGCTCTGTCTGCTTGCGAATCACAACTCCTTTGAAGTAACAGGACACATTTTGAAAATTCCATTAAGTCATTAATATGAAATATCCCTTGCATTAGTTTTCTGTTCCTGCTGTAACAGATTACCACAAACAAGATACTGTGATGTAAAACAACACAGTATCTTAACAGTTCTGTATGTTCAGGAGTCTGATGAGGGTCTTGCTGGGCTAAGATGAAGGTGATGGTAGGGTACATTCCTTTCTGGAGGTTTGAGGAGAGGACCTGTTTTGTTTCCTTGCCTTTTCCACCTTCTAGAGGCTGCCCACATTCTTGGCTCACAGTCCCTTTCTTAATTTTCTTTTTTTTTTCTTTGAGACAGAGTCTTGCTCTGTTGCCCGGGCTAGAGTGCCATGGTGTCAGCCTAGCTCACAGCAACCTCAAACTCCTGGGCTCAAGCGATCCTCCTGCCTCAGCCTCCCAAGGAGCTGGGATTACAGGCACGTGCCACTGTGCCCAGCTAATTTTTTCTATTTTTAGCAGAGACAAGGTCTTGATCTTGCTCAGGCTGGTCTCAAACTCCTGAGTTCAAGCTATCCTCCCGCCTTGGTCTCCCAGAGTGCTAGTATTACAGGCGTGAGCCACCTCACCTGGCCACTTTTCTTAATTTTCAAAGCCAGCAACAGCTGGTTGAGTCCACATTGCATCACTCCGACCTTCTCTTCTGTCTTTCTCCTTTATTTTTAAGGACCCTTACATTGGGCTTGCCCAGATAGTCCAGGGTAATCTCCCTGTTTCAGGGCCCTATATTGAATCACACCTGAAAAGTCCCCTTTGCCATGTAAGGCAACGTATTCACAGGTTCTGGGGATGAGGACGTGGATATCTCTGGAGGTCATTATTCTTCCTGCACTTCCTCTTTTTGGTCTGCTGTAGTCATTTTATGGAGTCATCATTACTAGAATGTATGAAGGAAAGATAAGCGAGGCATATGAAAGTTGGTGTGGACTCAACAACCAAGTGAGTTTAATTCATAGGGTTAGTTATTATGCTATTTGTTGAGCCTCTACCTATGCCAATCACTGTGCAAGTATAGGTGGTATAAGGTATGTTTCTTTTCCTCAAGGCTCTTACTACTTAGTTGATGAAAACAGATAAATACTCATGAGGCGATTATCAGAAAAAATGGTATGAAGCAGGAAGTGCTGGCATGCAGCGTGGTCCCAGCGAAATAGATTTTTGAAAGCTGTAGTAGTTGGGGGTATTTAATTATGTCCTAAATCTCAGGTAGGACTTTGAAGTGCAGGGTAGGTCAGTTTAGGAGAAAATGCATGAGCTGAATTTGGAATGGGAATGAATATGATGTTTGCAGAGAACACTGAGGAGATGTTGGAAAAATGTAATTTATTTAGTTTTGTCATCAAACAAACGAATAAGCTTTCCTAACCCCATTTTCCTTCCCCCCTACTTCACCATACCCACTTGGTGGAGGTTCGGTGAGTCTTATTTCCAGTAGTGATGCTCCTCTTTTGTGTTCCTCCTCTCACATTCTCGGTTTCTCCCGAGCTCAGCAAGGTCATGTTACTTTTTTTTTTAAAGTTATTACTTTCATTAATTAGATAGTTTCTTGTATTAATTTCAAATTTTAAAGAAGACCTTGTTCTATGGAGGCAGCGGCAATTAGAAATATCAATAAAATTCTTAAATTAATATTTTGATTCTGGAATGAGACTTGATTTATACATATGACATAAATAAGATCTTAAATGATAAATTAGGATTTTGCACACAAATTTTAATTTTACCATATAAATTGCCATTACTTAATATAACTAGTGTTACTATATGTTATAGCAATATCTAGATACATACAGTATTTCTTAATTTCATCTTCCTCCAAAGTTTTCAATGCTCAGAAAATATAAAGAATACAAAAACAATAATATATGACTCAGTCATGACTATACATTGAACTATATTGGTTATAACATAATTTCTGATTATTAGTTTGGAGTATACATGTATGTGTACTGTTGTTTGGATTAGTAAAGATGTTAAAGGCATAGTTCCAAAGATTTGTAGGATTTCATTTTCTTTATCCATGTCAGCTTAGTGTTTATTAGTCAGATTCAATTGGTTTTTAAAAAATTCTAATCTTTACACCACTAGGGGAATGTCATTAGTCTACTAGGGCAAACTGAAATTCCACTTCAAAATTAGCAGCTTTAAAAATTAAAAGACTTAAGGTAATTATCATAACTTCTATAGGCATGAAACAACTTTTAATGTTGCAGCTTTATCGGGGTACCTTGAATTTTTTGTTCTTGATAAAAGACTTACTGAGTTGAAAAGCATTTATCAAGATAAGTTATCTTCTGACATGTTATGGTTAATTATTTAAGTTGTATCTGGAGTAATTTTGACTAATCTATGTATGATATATGAGTTTAAGCTAGAAAATGATTAATTTCATTTTTTCTGTTTCATTTAAAGTCAGATTCTTTTAAAGTCTCATTTCTCATCTAGTAAAAAAAGATTAAGTGGAGAAAGATGATTTGGAGATTTAATTTCTTTTACTCAACAAATATTTCTTGAGTGCCTCCTTTGAGCCCAAGTGATGGAGATGTAAAAATAAACAAAATTCCATCTCAGCCCTCAGGTCCTCTTTAGTAGCTGAAAGACAGACACACTGGAAGCATGTGTAGGGAAGTGATTAAGAGCTTAGGCTCAGGAGCCAGCCTCTCTCTCTATGTGACCTCGGGCACCTTACTAAGCTTTTCTGTGCCTCGGTTCCCCTATTTGTATAATAATAATTCTCTATTTCAATGATTCAAAGCCACTGTTTTTGCATTTTAAAATCTCTAAAATAGAGCCAGGTGAGGTGGCTCATGCCTATAATCCTAGCACTTTGGAAGGCTAAGGCAGGAGGATTGCTTGAGGTCAGGGGTTCGAGACCAGCCTTAGCAAGAGTGGGACCCAGTCTTTACAAAAAACAGAAAAATTAGCTGGGCATGGTGATGTGTGCTGGTAGTCCCAGGTACTCGAGAAGCTGAGGTGGGAGGATCACTTGAGCCCAGGCATTTGAGGTTGCAGTGAGCTATGATGATGCCACTGCACTCTAGCGGGCCAGAATGAGACTGTTTCAAAAAAAAAGAAAATCTCTAAAATAAGAATACATTTTATAAAATATGGTGTACTATAGTTAAATTGGCAGTTTAATTGTAATTTAAAATAATGGTGCTTCTTGCAATCAATTGTATCTTATCTTCCGTGAAATGAGGATTGAATGAATTTTAATGACTGTAAAATACATTGAACAATTCTAGGAACATAGCAAGTACTCAGTAAATGATAGCTATTATTACTGTAATTGATAGTGAGTACTTTGATAGACATATACTCAGTGTTATAAGAGTTAATAGATATTAACTCAACTGAGGGAACCATGGGGGACTTCTCAGGGAAAGTGACATATGAGTCTCTTCTTGAAGAAAACAGAACCTAAGTAGGGGAAAAGGTCTGGGATGCTGGGCAGATGGCTTAATAGGGGCACAATTACAAAGCAGGATCTTTCTTGTCATTTGGGCACAGCCAGCAGCTCATTATAACTGGATCAAAAAGTGCATGGAGCACGATGGCAGAAGACCAGGCAAGTGACAGACGTGAGGCCAGAGGATGAGGAGGCTTATCCGTGAGGCCATGAACTTCACTTTAATTTGAAGGTGATAGGGAGCTATGGAAAGATTATAGTAGAAGAGTATCAACAAAGATTTCACCCTGTAAAGCTTCTTCCACATTTTTTATTCCACACCAATGTGGAGGATCTAGTGGGGGGCAAAAATGGAGAAAAGGAGGCTGGTAAGGGGTTATCAGTTACCAGCTTGCAGTAATCTTAGTTGAGAAGCCATTGGGTCCTAACCCAAGGAATCGTCACTGGTGGGGAGAGGCTGGAGCGACAGAAGACACAAAGATATTGGTAGCACCTGGACATCCGTCAGGGTGAGGGGTGAGGGGGCAGGAGAATTCCGAGATTACACCCAGGTTGCTGCCTTTGGTGTCTTCAGAAAATTTAAACTAAGTTGAGAGTTTGCTATATGCTGGGCACTCTATAAAAGGCTTTATGTCTGTTATATCTGTTCGTTCTTGCAACAACCCTGTGAGGGTATGTTTACCCTCATTTGATGGATGAGGTAGCTGAAGCTCAGAGTGAGGCCAGGCAAGTCCTCCCAGCTAGACTTCCTCACACCCAGCAGCTCCACTGTGTCTGTAATCAGTGGTACCTTAGACAGTTTACTCCGGGTGAGTAAATTACTCACGCTAGTCACCACTTCCACAGCCACCTGGCTCAACACAGCATACTGTCCCCATTCATTGCCTCGTTAAGGGGTCCGTATCACCCACAGAGCAGCTGGCGTGTGCCAGACACTGCCGCGTGCTTTAGGACGGTGTTCCTGACAGCGTCGTGAGGAAGATACTCAGATTCCCACGTTACAGGGGAGGAAACCAAGGCTTAGGGAGCTTTAAACAGGCTGCCCAAGGCTAAACAGCTAAGAGTTGGCAGAAATGTTGACTGAAGACTGTCGGGTTTTTAAAAAGCTCCATGTTATCATCCCCTTTAACGTCGAAAACAAGTGCTGCCTCCTCCACAAAGTTTTCCTTACCATTTTAGCCCAGAGACGTCTTGCTCTCCTCCACATTGGAGGGCATATTGTCTTTGCTACTCATTTGGCATCCAATCATGTACTGCTTTGTACTGTTGCTTTACTTGTTTGGAGTATATTTCTTATTTCCTCATGGGAATTGAAGGCCTTTCTTTAAAAGCGATTTTATATAGAAAGTGATTCTATATACTTCCTCATATCTGCCTCTAGTGCCTAACACAGTGCTGCACTGGCAGCTCATAAAAGTCTAGGCTGAGTTTGCTGAGCGTCAGGTTGGAAGTTCTCGCAGGGGATCATGGGAACTCAAGAATCCTCGGTCAAGGCATGGTCCTCCCCTCACTGTGGTGGTCATCTTCTTAACAGTGGGTGCGGCCGTGGGAGGGAAGGACCTGCAGCAGAGGGTAGGAAGAGGCTAGGGGTTCAGCCCTGTGATCAAGGGAACCAACCAACGATGAGAGGTGTCCCAGCTTACCCTTATCTCCAAGTTTTTGGTATATTGATTTTTAACAGCAGATCCACCTCTTGTCTATCTTAATTTTCAATGTCTATGTTAAAAAAAAACTGGCCTCCAAATAAGATAATTGAGGCCTCCTGTTAAACACAGATGTCTGGGCCTACCATGAGGAATTCAGATTCAGTAGTCATGATGACTGGCTGAGAAACATGATTTTTTTTGGCAGGGTCTCACTCTGTCATCCAGGCTGGGGTGCAGTGGCCGAATCACAGCTCACTGCAGTGTTAAACTCCTGAGCTCCAGTAATCCCCTGCCTCAGCCTCTTGAGTAGCTAGGACTGTAGGCACATGCCATCATGCCTGGTTAATTTTTAAAAATGTTTTGTAGAGATGGGGTCTTGCTATGTTGCCCAGGCTGTTCTAAAATTCCTGGCCTCAAGTGATCCTCCTGACATGGCTTCCCAGAGTGCTGGGATTATAGGCATGAGACATTGCACCTGGCTGGAATACACATTTTTAAAGCACTCCCACCCTTGGGATTCTGAGTGTGTTCAGAACACAATTCAAGAAACACTGCTCTTGGATTTCTCTTTTATTTGTTGTCTTTATTGATTTGACAGCTAACATAAAAATTAAAAAATCAAAATAGAGGGAGGGGTTCATCTATAATATTAGCACTGTAGCACATTCACCTTTTTCAAATGTTTTTGGTTCTCTTAGTTTTTGTCTAGGTAATACTAGGGGTAAGATATGTATAACACATTGTATTTATTCCATCACTTTTTGGATCTGGGAAGAGGATACATTGAACTTATGTCTGTGAAGGGTTAAATTATAATCTTAGCCCATAGTTGGATGTTTATTAATGATTTGTAAATCCGCCATACATGAAGGCAAGAAATAGACTTTGCTTTTGTTAACATTATATTTTTTCAAATTAGATGCTGATGGAAAGTTAAGTGTGAAATTTGGGGTCCTCTTCCGAGATGACAAATGTGCCAACCTCTTTGAAGCATTGGTAGGAACTCTCAAAGCTGCAAAACGAAGGAAGATTGTTACGTACCCAGGAGAGCTACTTTTGCAAGGTGTTCATGACGATGTTGACATTATATTGCTGCAGGATTAATGTAGTTTGCATATTTATGAATTGCTATTTTTTGTTTCTGGTAAACTGGAATATAAGTCAAACAACAAATGTTTGAACCTACTTAATGTATTTTTATAGAACTTTGTAAACGAAAGGAGACTCGTATTTTAGAAGTCTGTCCTTTTTTATATCTTGAAAGAAATTTATGTATTACACTGTAATATAAACAAGTCCTGTTATTTTTCTTAGGAATCTGGTTGGAAAATGTAGCCAATGAGGCTTTTTTTTTTTTTTTTTTTTTTTGGTGGGAATAAGGGAGTATTTGTTTCATAAATCATTCTTAGACAATTTCTACAGATATTTGACATTCTGTGAAAGCAAGGAGCAAACTGAAGACCAACTGCCATGAGAAATATCATAATGTTTATGTAATAAAGACATGAAACTGTCTTAAAATTGCCTTATTGCCTTATTTTGTCATAAATATTTTTATGCCTCTCAGAATTGAGTTTTCGCATAAAGATTAGGTAATTGCAGTAAAAGTTATTTTAATTTGAAAAGAAAATTCTCTTAAAACCAAAGAATTAAAAAACTAGGCATTGTTAGTGTCATGGTTGGACCCTACAAACAGTATTTATTTTGATGCTGAGTATGTGCTTATTGCTGAGTTAGGAAACATGCCAGAAAAGGTAACCTAAAAACCTCCCTTTCTCATTGGGTTAGACCTGCTCAAAGCTGTATCGATTACCTATGATTGTGTGTTGCAGCCTATAGTACAGAATTTAAAACCATTCGGAATATCAAGGAGGATAAAGTCAGTGAAAGCCACGGTGGTAGGGGAGGTATCTTAGGGGAAGCAGAACCCGCATCGAGGAATGATTGGAACTTTGTCTGGAGGGAAAGAGATAGGCCTAATGAAGATGATGACTGAAGGAAGGACAGAGGGACATGAATCAGCAAGGCCCCATCTTTTGAAAGGTAGGATATCGGTCTGACCAGAATGCTGGGGAGAGAAGTGATTCAGATTGAACAATGAAGGTGGAACCTAGAAGCCAGGAAGAGGAATCTGAACAGAAATCAGAGCAAGGACATTCCATGACGAAAATGACATTCAGTGCAGCTCACTTTGGCCCTGGCAATTTGGATGTATTGTAGAGTGAAGAAGCTGTCAGACAAGCCAGTAAAACACTGTTGAGGAATCTCATGGGATGATGATAATGGGAAGACAGAGGAAGTAAGAGCTCCAAGCACATTTTTAAGGAAATTGAAACCCTTTTGTCAGTACTTTGTAAGTGACTGGACCCCAATTCAAACTAGATCAAACCACAGAATTCACTGGCACTTGACGGTTACTGCTAACATTTATTGAGCATTTACAATGCTAATTCTCATACAACCCTGTGAGATAGGTACTAATATTATCTCCGGTTTTATAGGTAAAATAAGTGAGGCACAGCAAAATTAAGTAGCTTGTCCAAGTTTACCCAGGTAGAAAGTGGTAGAGTCAGCATTTTGAAATTTGACTCATCTAACTGTCACGTCCAGGGATGGGATAGATTTCGAGCATGGCTAGCTCCAGGGACTTACACAATGTCAGAACTCACTGCCGTTCCACATTGGCTCTGATGCGCTCTCATTCTCTTTCTACCCTAAATAAACTTCCTGCTTATAGCTGGGAAGATGCCTGCTGGTAGTTGCAAATTCACTTATTCCTAGATTAGCAATCTGAGTAGAGATAGAATTTATTACAATATCTAATCACGAATTCCAAGAAAGGAATTCTGCTTGGCCCTACTTGCAGCATAAACCTACCCCTTTGATCAGTAACATTTGCTAGGGGATGAGATGCCATGAGTTGACAGGCCTCAAGTCACATGCTAGTTTCTCATACTATGCTTGACAGCAGCCTCACCTCCGATAAGAGAGGGAGAATTGCTCAAAGGAAAGGATGCTGGCTACGTGGGAACAACATAGGTTCACTATAGAAATAGGAGACCTTTGGAAGAATGAATTCGTAGAACTACGTGGCAGAAAATGAAAGATAAATGAGAAGCAGTGGCCAAAGCCGCCACCACATGGAGCCTCAGTGACTGAGAGAAATACACATTAGTTAACAGAGACAGGAAAATTGGGTGGAGGAGAGCTAGTTTCAGGGAGTTTCATTTGGTCTGGTGATCATGGTATCTATCTCCCCTGCCAGGTAAGTATTGGGAGTTTCATGTGGGCATGGTGAACTTGAGGTAGAGTGGAAATATGTAAGTAGGTGAGGATTTGGTTCTAGAACCCAGGTGAAGGTTTGGGAATGTAGACAGAGATTTGAAAATGATGGTTCAAGGTTGATTTTAATCTTGATTTTGATTTGTATAGATAATACTACTTCTGCCTCTTGTAGTACCATTAAATTGAAATTTTAATTATTAGGCACTTAGAAAACACAGAAGACACACAATCTATAGGCTTTATAAAAGTCTAGGCTGGGAAATTGAAGCAACCTTTAGAGGAGAGCAATCTAGGAAGCCAAAATATGTCTGATAGAATTTTATGAGGTGGGTGACCTCACATTATCAAAGAGACTTCTTTAAAAACCTACAGAAATTGAAATTGTTACTCAGTTTGTCAGTACTATTTGTTTAGTGTCTTCTTGGTGAGCATCAGATGAATTTCAAAGCTTCAACCCCTTCATAATTTAATGTTTAATAAATATCTTCCAGAAAAGGTATATTCCTGTGATTTAGTTATTTTAAGAAAATTGACAGAAAAGCATTCCTGTCACTGACATCCCTGATACAATTTAATGTATTTTCCTTTAGATTCAAGATGGTCAATTCTTTTGTAAAAACTTCCTATATGGATAGTTCTTTTATTTGAATCCCAATCTTAAAATTTGGAATCACAGATTTGATTTTTTTGAGCCAGATTCACAGTGAGAATAATCTTTCTTGGCCATAAACTGCGTTCCAGTTAATTACCTGAGTAAAAAGTATATTGGCTATAGCCAGGTGGGAGTTAGAGATTATGAACAGTTGTACACAAACATTCCTTCATTCATGCAACAAAAATATATAACACCTACTGTATTCAAGTCATTGTAGTAGGCATTAGGAAATACTAAAGCAAAGCAAAATAAGAATAAACAAAATTTGATTCCAAGCCTGGCGCTGTGGCTCACGCCTGTAATCCTAGCTCTCTGGGAGGCTGAGGCGGGCGGATTGCTCGAGGTCAGGAGTTTGAAACCAGCCTGAGCAAGAGCGAGACCCCGTCTCTACTATAAATAGAAAGAAATTAATTGGCCAACTAATATATATAGAAAAAATTAGCCGGACATGGTGGCGCATGCCTGTAGTCCCAGCTACTTGGGAGGCTGAGGCAGAAGGATCGCTGGAGCCCAGGAGTTTGAGGTTGCTGTGAGCCAGGCTGACGCCACGGCACTCACTCTAGCCTGGGCAACAAAGCGAGACTCTGTCTCAAAAAAAAAAAATTTGATTCCAGTCCTCAAAAAAAAACACCCCAATTTGTACAATATATATTAAATCTTATAGAAGAGACTTTGGGTAAATGATATAAGGGTATAAGTGCAAAAACTGCTGAATTCTTCCTGGGGGAACCAGGGGACTTTTATAGATGAAGTAAAGTTTGTTTGGGCCTTAAAGCAGTAGAATAATAGGGCAAGACTTCAGGGGTGAAGTCGCTACGGCATACAGAGGCAGAGATGGGCAAGTGACTTGAGGTAAGTCAGGAAAGAGGAGTATGAAGAGCTGAGTTGGGAAAGGAAGGTTGGGACATTACTTTGAACTCTTAGGATAGAAGAGACAATTCTAAGTGTATGTCTTAATGATGATGGATTGCAAAGAACTGTGGAAAACTTACATAAAATAATTTGGTAAGTACCATGAATTATGCAGTAAGTTTAATTTTTAAGTTCCGTAAGAGTGCTATTTTTTATATTGAGATTATTAATGCAATCTGTAATTATAGTCTATCATCTTCATAGTGAATGACTGTTAATTAAAAATTTATTAAAGTTACTACTTTTGCATACTCACATTTCCTTAAGTCCTGTCATAGAGAATCCAAGCACCCCTTAGTGTCCTGGAGTCACAATTTAAAATAAGTTACCGAAAGGTTGACCTGAGGAATTTGTCTTATTTGAACACTACCATCCCAGATTTCCCTGGTGTCTGTGCTATTTCCTACAGTTCCAGACAATAAGGAGAAAAAGGCCTGTGAACTGGTAGACAAAATACAAACATGTGATGGCAAAGGAACAAGCTGGCCTCTCTGTGTGACATGAGATATTGGACTCATTAATTTATAGCCTCATGTATCTAGAAAAAGTCAAGAGAAATGCATGTACCTTTAATTTTTATAGGCAAATAATCTTGGGGTTTCCTCTTCCTTAAAGCAGTTATAAATAACTCTTCAAAGAAAATCAGCTCCTTGAGAACCTTTCATGATGAGGCATCAGAAACAATCATACTTTTCTGGAAGATGACTCCATCTGAAAACCTATAGTTTTTCTCTCTAAGCAGCCTTAACAAAATGTTCCTTAAACATTTTTTTTTCTGTAGTCCTCCTTTTTTTTTTCTTTTTTTGAGACAGAGCTTCACTTTGTTGCCCAGGCTAGAGTGAGTGCCATGGCATCAGCCTAGCTCACAGCAACCTCAATCTCCTGGGCTCAAGCGATCCTACTGCCTCAGCCTCCCGAGTAGCTGGGACTACAGGCATGCGCCACCACGCCTGGCTAATGTTTTGTATATATATATTTTTTAGTTGGTCAATTAATTTCTTTCTATTTTTAGTAGAGACGGGGTCTTGCTCAGGCTGGTTTTGAACTCCTAACCTTGAGCAATCCACCCACCTCGGCCTCCCAGGGTGCTAGGATTACAGGCGTGAGCCACCATGCCCAGCCTGTAGTCCTCCTTTTAGCCAATGTTTTAATTAAGACATTTTGAACTAGAAGGAATAGAGATTGACTTAGCTACTAGAAAAAGGGGTTAACTGTCAGGATGTCTGTGGGACAATTAGGAAGATATGGGACTCCACTGAAACCCAAAAGAGGGAAGGAAATGTAGCATGGTGAGACCTACAGAGACACGGGAGCCCTAGCCAGACAGTGTCAGAATGGCTTTTGTGCCTCTTTCAACATCTAAACACAACGGAGGTTCTGCCGGGGCCCAGCTTATCCAGGGGGAAGCATCTCTCAGGCTTGTTCTCAAGGACAGCCCTGGTGAAGAAACACCCTTTTCTGCACTCTGGCTCCCCAGTTAGACCACACCACTGTTTTCATGGATCCAATTCTTTCTTTTTGCTTCTCCTCATGCTTCTAATTAGCTTCCTCATCCTCTATCTTTTCTCTAATCCATAGCTTCTACTTAAGAAGCCATTAGTTTGTTCCCTCATTACTTTGATTTATTGGCGTCAGTTCTTGCCGCTAGCTGTCTCAGGCTGTACGAGGTCTGAATTCAAATGCCTGATGGAAAGAGTCTGAGTAGCTCAGTTTGTCCCTAGTTGACAACTTTTTGTGCCAGGCCACCTCACAGGTCATTGGCCAGCCCAAGGACCCATTGGGTCAGCTGCCTACCCCTAGTCCAGTGAGTTAGGGCTGTGATGGCGGGTGGGGAGTTAGGCATATGGCACACAACGTGGCTGTCTAGCGCTACTGCCATCGAGTCTGTGAGCTGAGCTGCCGTGGCAGTGGCTGTGGGTCTGGCAGGCAGTGTGACTTGCGTTCTAACAAGCCTCTCCTCAGAGACTCGCTGTGATTTACAGTACAATATGAAAACAGTAACTTTCCATTTGGAGGATATGACCAGCCTTTTTAAACATAAAAAAAATCACCCTTATATGATTAGTTGTACTTGCAGTATTCATGATTAAGCAAATACATAATACAAAAAATAAAAGATACAACAAGCTATTTTAACTTCAGCAAAGATTTTACATGTGTTTGCATGTGATTAATCAATAAAAGCAGTACCCTTAAACTAATAATACATTTATTTATTTATTTTTATAGCAATTTTTTTTTTTTTTTTTTGAGACAGAGTCTCGCTTTGTTGCCCAGGCTAGAGTGAGTGCCGTGGCGTCAGCCTAGCTCACAGCAACCTCAAACTCCTGGGCTCAAGCGATCCTTCTGCCTCAGCCTCCCAAGTAGCTGGGACTACAGGCATGCGCCACCATGCCCGGCTAATTTTTTCTATATATATTAGTTGGCCAATTAGTTTCTTTCTATTTATAGTAGAGACGGGGTCTCGCTCTTGCTCAGGCTGGTTTCGAACTCCTGACCTCGAGCAATCCGCCCGCCTCGGCCTCCCAGAGAGCTAGGATTACAGGCGTGAGCCACCGCGCCCGGCCTATACATTTATTTTTGTATACAAGGCACATTATTCAATCTACAGAAAATACTTGGTATACATATGGGTTCCTGGATCATTTAAAATAACTCTATGGCTCCTCAGGGCTGCTCTGCCCACAGGGTAGGAATGATATTGTGGGATAATAAGCACCTTTCCCACACCAGGAAAGGCTGCATTTGAGCCTCAGAATCTGCTACTTGTTTGCTTTATTTCTCAGAGCCGGTGGTAGTTCTGCATTTCCTCCCCTTGAATCTAGGCAGTTTTCTGTGTCTGCTTCAACAGATAGAATGCAGTAGAACAATCCTAGTGATTGCTGAGGCCAAGTCATAAATGGCCATAGAACAACTATGTGTTGAGAGGGAAGGAGGGCTTTGGGGATGGTTTGATCAAGCCACTCAACCATGTCACCAAGATCCTGATTTTTTTCTGTTTCTCCGTTCTGCCTTCTGCAATGTGTTTCATTTATTTCTTTCTAAATTTGGCTTTATTCCTGATCAAAAAATAGCTGCCAACAATTCCTGGGGGTAACATGACTCTTTGCACAAAGAAGGAGAGGGACAGAAAGAGTTTGAGGAGGAAAAAGTAGCATCAGTATCTTGATCCATCACCAGCTAGCTTCCAGTGCTGCTGTTGAGAAGTCAGATAACATTCTAATTTCTTATCATTTTTATGTGACTTTTAAAAAATTGTGGGAACTTTTAGGATTTGTTTTCTTATCCTTAGTGTTCTAAAGATTTGCCAGATTGTACCTGGGTATGGATCATTTTTTATCTGTTATTTTGGGCATCGGACTGACTCATTCAACCCAGAAACTTATGTTCTTTAGTTTAGGAATGTTTTCTTGTATAATTTCTTTGACAATTTATTTCCTTCAATTATTTCTGTTTTCCTTTTTCTTCTGGATCTCCTGTTAGTTGAATGTTGATACTCTAATTTTCTCATTTTTTCTACTTTTATTTTTTTGTTCTCTTTTTAAAGAGATTTACTTGACATTCTTGCTAAAAACTAAAAGTTAAAAATCTATTTTCATATTTTAATTTCCATTACTTTTATTACAGGATAGTATTCTGTTCCTATATCATATACACAATGTTTTTTCTCATCTCCAAGAATATTAATTATGATTTCATTGATGTTTTCTTCTGCTTTCTGTATCGTCTCTTTCAAATGAGGTCCTTTTTTTCAATTTGTTTGTTTGTCTCTCTTTTTTTATGCTGGGGTATTTCCTCAAATATTTAGAGATCTTTGGCTCTCTATTCATATTTAACAGTGAGTCACTAGAAAACTGATCAGAGGCTCTGTGTTGGTGGGCAGTTTTTGCTAACACGTACTAGTGAGTTTTGCTATATGGTCATCAGATGGTAAGCAAGCTTTTCATTGTGAAAATCCCAAACATCAAAATTGTAGGGTTTTTTTTCTTCTCTGTCTGAAGCCATTCAGTTTCTTCTGAGAAGAATTTAGCTATTTTCTGCTTGAATGTACCTCATGAGTGCTGGCATTTCTGGAAGCAGATAGAGGAAGAAACTGGGGTCCTAGTGTTCAATCAGCAACTCCTCTGTGTTCAGCTCTACTCACCACCCTTGCTATTTACGATATCTGGGGTTCTCTGGGGTGGAACTGCTTCCTCTCTGTTTTCTTCAGAGACCTTGGTCGCTGTGTGTAGGGAGGAAGGGTAGTTATCTGGATTCACAAGAAGGGAGATGGGGCCTGGGGAAGGTCTACCAGCTCACATGATCAACCAACCACCCTGATTTTAATCACACACGTTATTCCTGCCTTAAGGGTTCTCTGGAAATACCATGTTCTGAGCCTCTTTGGGCCTCTGTGAGGGTAGGTTGGCTCAATTTCCTGCTGGTATCCCTACCCATAGGCGCGTAGGTGGCAGCTTTCCCCAGTCTGCTATTACTCTTCCATTTGCTTTCCAACCTCCAGAACATAATTGCTGTTGCTCATCAGTTATTGCTTCTTCTTATATTCTCTTTGTCCTTGTGGATTTGTGGCTTTCTTCATTTATTTGCTTTCATTAAGAATGGGTTCAGGAGTAAGATAATATTAAAAACCTGATTGATTTGTCATATTTAGCTGGAAAAATCTTTCTCTTTTCCTTAGTTCTAAATTGTTTTCTCTAATCTTTTTGCTTTAAGACTCCCAGATCACAAATGCAGAAAATCCAGAGTTCATTTTTAGCCCCACTTTGCATCACCTGTGGTGCAGATCACTGTCACATTGACTCTCCAGCACACTGTGCATCTGTAGCCCTAAGGCAAGCTTTGCCTGACTTCTGCTATCTTTCAATCCCTCAGCCTCCGGGGCATCCAGGCAGAGATGAGGATCAGAAGAGAAGGTGGGGTATGCCAGGAGAAGCCCAGAACGCTCTCATCATTGAGGAATGTGGGATTTAGGCTATTAGGGGATACAGTCTAGGTTCATCATATTTCATTTCACATGAATGTGTTCTGAAGAAACAAGAAGAGGAAGTGTGGTAAGAAAAGGAGAAGAAATAGCACATCGCAGCAAGAAATGATAGATCTTGCAAAATTAAAAAACTAGGAATAAAAACACAAGACAATGATTTGGGGGCTCATTTTGGAATTTATTGGATATTTGGAATTTATCTAATTGCCATAGAGTTTAATAAAAATTATGTGTCTCCTTAAGTAGGTTCCAAATTAACTTTGTGGAATGTACTATTTGATTAGAATAGTAAATAGTCTACATATGTGCAATATTTATTGTCTGTTGATGTAATCAGCAGAAAAGGAGCTTACTGACAGCTGGCTACAGGGAGATGCATTGAATATTAGTACAAAGGGCCCATGATAAAGATGAGGTATTTTTGGAGCTAGAGTCATCCACAGAGTTCAGAATCCTACCATTGGTGCCAGGAGGCATTCAGCAGACCGAGGAAATAGATCCTTGGCTTGGAATGGTGGCCAAATCTAATAACCTCTAAGACTTGGTATTTTCTTATGTGAAAGGTGGGGAAAATAATAATTTTTTTCTTGTATGAAGCCATTCAGTTTTTTCTGAGAATTCTAAACTCTTAGGATTATTGTGAGGATTAAATGTCTAAAGTATAGTAATTGCTCAATAAATGTTAGTTGTTACTATTTTTATCTGTCTTGGCAGGAACATTGTTCTTGGGGTTGTAATTGTTACGTTATTTGTTTCATGAAGTACTGAAAGTAACCCGAACATCGAACATCGAGGATGACTTATGGCAAACAGAGAAAGTTACTGGCCACGGTCTAACTGCCTCAGCCTCCAAGGGCAGGAAACAAAGATACTGAAAGTCATAGGGCTAAATCCACAGACAAATTTATAGTTGATGTTTATCCTTTGGTGGATTTTTGTTTGAGGACCAAATCTCTGCCTTCCATAACTCATGATACCTTTGTCCATCTTGCAGAGATTTTGTCTTTTTGTTTCCTGATCAATCTCCAGTGACTACAACATTGCTGGCACATAATAGGTGCTGTTAAATAAATGAGTTTAGAAGAGCTTGGTTGCTGTTATGAGCATCTGAAGCTCACATACCATGGTTACTTACAGCTTAAAATAATAAGAGAGCATATGAATTGGCAATTACATTTCTTTGATTGAAGTGTGTGCTATAGTTTTTTTTTTTTTTTTTAATTAGTGTTTTGGCAGCTTTTATTCTACAGTGTTTGGATGATAAATGAGTACTTTTTTCCAGAAAGGTAACACATGGCTCCTGTATTTTGTGAAATAACAAACTCTTCATTTCATTGCTGGATTTTTAGAGTATGTTTCATAATTAGAGAAATAAAAATGAGCCTTTGCAAGGCTATGCCAAAAGTGGAAAGTTTTGGGATGAATCCAGAACAATCTAGTTGTAGGTTTGTGCATCTCAGGGACCTAGAGCTCCACGCATGAAGGAGCTTGTGCTGCAGGGGGAGATAGGATGGCAGCTGTCTTCCCAGAGAGCTGTGGCCCATAGAGGGTTCCATGATGGAGAGGCCTCGCGGATGAGGCTGTTCTTGAGGGGAACACTGTCTAGGTAATTAAAGAATAAGAGTAAGGAATGGTACATTAGGATAAAGGTGAAGGTTTGGAGAGGCCACAGACTCTGTGTTGAGAGAGAAGGAATGACCACAAGAGGACTAGACAGTGAAATTGAGAAGGGGGAGCCCATGTAGAGGTGTGGGGCAGAGACATCAATTAAGGAAGAGCAGAGCAACAGATGGCTTCAAGGAACAGTTTGCATATCCTAGGTTAGTACCATGGTTTCCAAGATGGGTCCATTGTAGGGTCCTGTCGAGGAGCCCAAAACTGATCTAAACGTGCCAGGTATTTCTTTGGTGCTTCTGATCAAGTTTACGTAGGGCCAAGAGATCCTCACTAGTAACCTGGTAAGAAAACTGAAGGTTGTTAAACTTAGCTATTTATAAACTAAAATTAAGGTGCTGTTAGAGTTGATGAAGATCCTAATTCAGTAGCCTACTGAAAAGTCTGGTTGATGCTCAATACCACATATGTATATGTTGCGGAGCTTGTATCGCACATCCACACAATAATGGTTGGAATTCCCATACTTTTTTGTTAACAGTTTATCATCAATGTTTTCTTGAAATGGTCATAATTTTTAATTGCTGCCATTCTGACTATTTAATGACTGTGAATTTAGCTTGATTATTATAAATGTGCTGTTTGGAACATTTGTGAATAGTAACACATGTTTGCAGCAATGGTATTTTATGCCCAATATTTCCCAAAACTAGACCATGAGATGTGAATAATCCATATTCTATTGCTAGAGCACATATATAATATATGTAAGACCCTTTTGCTTATGGTGATAGTTTATTTATTTATTTTTATTTATTTATTTATTTTTTATTTCGGCATATTATGGGGGTACAGATTTTAAGGTTTCAATAAATGCCCATTTCACCCCTTCCCCCCAAAAGTCTGAGTCTCCATCATGACCATCCCCCAGATGGTGCACACCTCACTCATTATGTATGTATATACCTGCCCCCCTCCCCCCTCCCACCTGCCCAATACCCTATTACTGTAGTACCTATGTGTCCACTTAGGTGCTACTCAGTTAATACCAGTTTGCTGGAGAATATATCTGGTGCTTGTTTTTCCATTCTTGGGATACTTCACTTAGTAGTATGGGTTCCAGCTCTAACCAGGAAAATATAAGATGTGCTATATCACCATTGTTTCTTAGAGCTGAATAGTACTCCATGGTATACATATACCACATTTTATTAATCCATTCTTGGATTGATGGGCACTTGGGCTGTTTCCACAGCCTTGCAATTATGAATTGTGCTGCTATAAACATTCGAGTGCAGGTGTCTTTTTTGTAGAGTGTCATTGGATCATTTGGGTAGATGCCCAGCAATGGGATTGCTGGATCAAATGGTAGATTCACTTGTATCGCTTTAAGGTATCTCCCTATTGCTTTCCACAGAGGTTGAACTAGTTTGCAGTCCCACCAGCAGTGTAGGAGTGTTCCTCTCTCCCCGCAACCATGCCAGCATTTATTGTTTGGAGATTTCTTGATAAAGGCCATTCTCACTGGGGTTAAGTGATATCTCATTGTGGTTTTGATTTGCATTTCCCTTATGATTAGAGATGTTTGGCATTTCTTCATATGTTTGTTGGCCATTCTTCTGTCTTCTTTAGAAAAATTTCTGTTCAAGTCCTTTGCCAACTTTTTAATGGGGTTATTTGATTTTTTCTTCCTAATTTTCATGAGTTCTAAGTATATTCTAGTTATCAGTCCCTTATCGGATGCATAGGATGCAAAAATTTTCTCCCATTCTGTAGGTTGTCTGTTTACTTTCATGACTATTTCTTTGGCTGTGCAGAAGCTTTGTAGTATGATCATGTCCCATTTATTTATTTTTGTTGCTGCTGTGATTGCCTTTGGGGACTTCTTCATAAACTCTTTGCCCAGGCCAATGTCTAGGAGAGTGTTTCCAACTTTTTCCTCTAGAGTTCTAATAGTTTCATACCTTAGGTTTAAGTCTATTATCCAGCGTGAGTTGGTTTTTGTGAGAGGTGAAAGGTGTGGGTCCTGTTTTAGCCTTCTACAGGTGGCTATCCAGTTTTCCCAGCACCATTTATTGAAGAGGGATTCTTTTCCCCAGCGTATGTTTTTGTCTGCTTTGTCAAAGATTAGATGGCTATATGAGGATGGTTTTATATCAGGATTCTCACATCTGTTCCACTGGTCAATATTCCTATTTTTGTGCCAATACCATATTGTTTTAATTACTGCAGCTTTGTAGTATAGTTTGATATCTGGCATATTAATGCCTCCCATTTTGTTTTTGTTGCCTAGAATTGCTCTTGATATTCGGAGTCTTCTTTGGTTCCATATGAAGCGTAAAATTATTTTTTCTATATCTGTGAAGAATGCTGATGGGATTTTAATAGGTATTGCATTGAATCTGTAGATCAGTTTGGGTAGTATAGACATTTTGATGATATTGAGTCTGCCGATCCACGAGCATGGTATGGATTTCCATTGTTTACATCCTCTGCTATTTCCTTCCTCAGTGTTTCATAGTTCTCCCTGTAGAGGTCTTTTACCTCTTTGGTTAAATATATTCCTAGGTACTTTAATTTCTTTGTTGCTATTGTGAAGGGAATGGAGTCTTTGATTTGGTTCTCAATTAGATTGTTGTTGGCATATATGAATGCCTCTGATTTCTGTGTATTGATTTTGTATCCTGAGACTTTACTAAATTCATTGATCAGTTCCAGGAGTTTCTTGGTTGAATCCTTGGGGTTTTCTAGATACAATATCATATCATCAGCAAACAGTGAAAGTTTGATCTCTTCTGCCCCTATTTGGATACCTTTGATTCCATTTTCCTGTCTGATTGCTGTAGCCAAGACTTCCAGCACTATGTTGAACAGAAGTGGAGATAGTGGGCAGCCTTGTCTGGTTCCAGTTCTAAGTGGGAATGATTTCAATCTTTCCCCATTCAGTATGATGTTGGCTATGGGTCTGTCATATATGGCTTGTATCATTTTTAGGTATGTCCCTTCTATGCCTATTTTCTTAAGTGTTCGTATCATGAAAGGGTGTTGAATTTTGTCAAAAGCTTTTTCTGCATCTATTGAAAGAATCATGTGGTCTTTGTTTTTACTTCTGTTTATGTGGTGAATTGCATTTATAGATTTACGTATGTTGAACCATCCCTGCATTCCTGGGATGAAGCCCACTTGGTCGTGGTGGATTATTTTTTTGATAAGTGTCTGGATTCAGTTAGCTAAGATTTTGTTGAAAATTTTTGCATCTATATTCATTAGGGATATTGGTCTGTAGTTTTTTTGTTGCATCCTTTCCTGGTTTTGGTATCAGAGTAATATTCGCTTCATAAAAGGTGTCGGGGAGGTTTCCGTTCTTCTCGATGTTGTGGAATAGTTTCTGCAAGATAGGTACTAGTTCTTCTTTGTAAGTATGGTAAAATTCAGGTGTGAAGCCATCTGGACCGGGACTTTTCTTTTTAGGGAGATTTTTAATTGCTGTTTCTATTTCAGCTGTTGAGATTGGTCTGTTCAGGGAATCTATTTCTTCCTGGTTGAGCCTAGGGAGGCTGTGTGTTTCTAGAAATTTGTCCATTTCCTCCACATTTTCTAGTTTGTGTGCATAAAGATTTTTGTAGTATTCATAAATTGTATCTTGTATCTCTTTGGGATCAGTTGTGATATTTCCTTTTTTATTCCTGATGGAGCTTATTAGAGATTTCTCTTTTCTGCTTTTCGTTAGCTTAGCCAATGGTGCGTCAATTTTGTTTATTTTTTCAAAGAACCAACTTTTTGTTTTATTAATCTCCTGAATAGCTTCCCTGTTTTCAATTTTGTTTAGTTCTGATTTGATCTTGTTGATTTCACTTCTTCTGCTGGGTTTGGGGTTGGTCTGTTCTTCTTTTTCCAGCTCTTTGAGTCGTTTCATTAGATTGTCTATTTGTGATCTTCTTGTCTTTTGGTTATAGGCATTTATGGAGATAAACTTTCCTATCAGAACTGCTTTAGCTGTGTCCCAGAGGAGTTGATAACTTGTCTCTCCATTGTCGTTTTCTTCATTTACGAAGTAATCATTTAGTAGGAGGTTGTTTAATTTCCACGTTTTTGTGTAGAAATGTGAGTTTCTGTTAGGGTTGATTTCTAGTTTTATTCCACTGTGATCTGAGAAGGTACATGGTATGATTTCTATTTTTTTAAATTTCTTGAGATTTTCTTTGTGTCCTAGGATATGGTCAATCTTAGAGAATGTCCCGTGAGCTGATGAGAAGAACGTATATTCAGTGGATTTTGGGTAGAATGTTCTGTAGATGTTTGTCAGACCCAATTGTTCTAGAGTTTTGTTTAAGTCCATTATTTCTTTATTAATTTTCTGTTTGGAGGATCTGTCTCGTGCCGTCTGTGGGGTGTTGAAATCTCCAGCGATTATGGAGTTGCTATTAATCCATTTGCTTAGCTCCAGTAAGGTTTGCTTTATGAATCTGGGTGCACCTAAGTTGGGTGCATATATATTTAAAATTGTTATCTCTTCTTGTTGGACTGTGCCCTTCACCATTATATAATGACCCTCTTTGTCTTTTACTACTTTTGTTGGTTTAAAAACTAAATCGTCTGAAATTAGAACTGCCACACCAGCCTTCTTTTGGCTTCTATTTGCTTGGAATATTGATCTCCACCCTTTTATTTTTAGTCTATATGCATCCTTGCAGGTTAGATGTGTTTCCTGAAGACAGCATATACTTGGCCTGTATTTTCTTATCCATTCAGCCAGCCTATGTCTCTTGAGTGGAGAGTTTAAGCCATTCACATTTATTGAGAGAACTGATAGGTAAGGTAGATTACTGATCATTCTGTTGGGTTGGATGTTGTTGCTATGATTTCTGTCTTGAGCCATTGTAATATCTGGCCTTTAATATCTTTGGGTTTTGGTTGTTTTTATATTCGTGGGTTACTATTATGATGTTCCGTGCATAACGCTGTTTTAAGTACTGCTTGTAGGGCTGGTCTTGTCTTGGTGAATTCTCTGAGCCTTTGCTTGTCTGAGAATGTTTTTATTTCTCCTTCATATACGAAGCTTAGTTTTGCAGGGAATAATATTCTAGGCTGGGCATTGTTTTGTTTCAAAAGAGTGAGAATGGGGCCCCAGTCTCTCCTTGCTTGTAAAGTCTCATTAGAGAAGTCTGATGTTATTCGAATTGGCTTTCCCTTGTATGTTACTTGCTTCTTTTGTCTTACAGCTTTTAGAAGGGCCTCTTTAGTTGATGCTTTGGTCAGTCTGATGACTGCATGTTGTGACCTCTTCCTGTTTGCGTTGAATCTCCCAGGGGTCCTCTGAACTTCTTGAACTTGTATATCAAGATTTTGAGCAAGGCCTGGGAAATTTTCCTCTATTATATCTTCAAACAGCTTGTCCAACCCTTGAGTGTTGTCTTCTTCCCCTTCTTGTAACCCTATGACCCTCACATTAGGTTTCTTCACATAATCCCACAGCTCTTGTAGGCTTTGCTCTTTTCTCTTGTTTCTCTGCTCTATTTCTGTGACTGATTTATTTAATTGGAGGGTGTTATCTTCAAGCTCTGAGATTCTTTCTTCTGTTTGATCTACCCTGTTCTTGAGACTTTCCACTGTATTTTGTAGTTCCTTGAATTGATTCTTCATTTCCAGGAGTTCGGTTACACTTTTCTTCATTGTGTCTATTTCTTTTCCCATATCCTGGAGACTTTTTGTGGTTTCTTTGTGTTGGTTATTGAGTTGTTGTTGCAGCTGGGTGAGTGTTCTTATGATCCACATACGAAATTCCTCTTCTGTCATATTGGTTGCCTGATTTTGGTTGGTGTCCATTTCTAGGGGGCTGATGTTCCTCTTTGGGGGTGTGTTTTCCATTTGGTTCTTCATATTTCCTGAGTTCTTTCGCTGATTTCTTCCCATGTCGACCAGTTGTTGTTTCTTTCCTTAGGTTATTGTTTGGGTATTCTCACACCTTGTTTAGCTTCTGAGGCGTTAGGTGGTGTCTGTGGGTGAAATTGGACCACTCCCTGTATATTGAGTCAGTGGGTGCCGTGGAAAGGCTGTGCAAGATGCCGTCCCTGTCAGTAGGTGGCGTTTGCTTGGAGGAACAGGCTATACTGTTAATTTTGTGTCCTGTTAACAGCTCTTGTTCTGGGCGGAGCTGGGTTGGGTAAGCCTGCCCTCAGGCCGTTAGCAGGGGGTCAAAGTTCTGTTCTCTGCTTCCAGGGAAAGCTGTCAGGGCGTGGCTGGAATGGTCCTGCTCAGCCAAAAAGTCTGTGTGTGGGGGTGGGGCTGTCTGAGACCTGCAGTCTGGAGCGGGCCTCACTTCTTTCCACCCTCCCCAACTCCACTGCTACTCCTGGGCCTCTGCCAGCAGGCCAGACCACAAGCCACCAGGCCTCCCCGGACTGTGATGCCGGCGGGGAGGTTCCCTGCACAGGAACGCCACCTGGGTTGGGCGCACGGCCTCCTCCTGGGAGGAGGGTTGCCCTCTAGGACACCGATCCGCCCCTGGAGGCACACACACCTCAGTAGGCTGTTCACGTATAACCCTTCTGTGCCCCTGGGCAATGCTAGCCCTCGGTGCAGGGGATCTGGTCTGCAGGTCCGACCTCTGGGTCCCAGAGTTCAAACTGTATCCCCACCAGGGAGAGGATTTCCGGTCCCAATTCACCCACAGGGAGCCCAAGCTGGGTCTATGTCTCTCAGCCTCTGAGTCGGCACCGTTCTCCTGGGAACACAGTGCCAGCAGCACCTGGGAGGGTGGGCGGGTAGGGAGCTCACAGTCTGAGTTCCCCTGAGTCAGGTGTAAGGTCCCAAATGGGAAGGTCCCGTTCCCTGGAGGTGCCTCCGGCTGGTGGCTGTATTGTCTCTCTGGGCAGCCGCGGGTAGGGTCGGCGGAGGGGAGGAGGAGGCAATATGGCGCCTGCCGCGCGGCTCGGGTCTGTGCACATGGAGGTGCCCGGAGGAAGTTGGGAACCTGGTGCCACGTCTGCTACAGGCTCACCGTTGGCAGGCGGTGGTGGTCTCTGGGCTGGTGTCCGCAGGTCTCTCCACCCGCTGGGGAGCCCACCAGCAGACCCGAATGCAGGGCAGGGGAAGCAGCAAATCCACCTACCCTTGCCACTGGTCTCCGGGCTGCTCCAGTGGTCTCAGCCTCCAGTTCTCCTCCGCAGCCTCCTCCTGTGGAGTCTCCCGGGGTCTCAGGTACCCCTCCTTCCAGCCGTTGTCTGCTGTATGCTCGTCTTCTTGCTTCTTTCCTCTAATTTCTGCTAGAATCTGTCTTTTCTGCAGAGACACTCTGTCTAGCATTGTTATTCGTCCGCCATCTTGCTCCGCCAATAGTTTATTTTTATCACTCAGTTTTTTTCTTATTCTGAAAAATGAGATGTAGGGGTGCTTGAGGTCATTTTTCCTCTTAAATGAACTAGGGTCCAAAAAGTTTGAGATACAATGTTTATGCAAATAGTTTGATGCAACTTTTAACAAAGGATATCTACTTCTTATATGTAGGTGACATTAAAAGATGTCCCAAAGGGCCAAAATTCCCTTGAAAATTATTATATTATAATAAGAGTCTTAACTTCATTTCTATCATGAAGTACCTGGAAGTGTAGGTGTCATGATTCAGGAAGACTTGGTTGCAAAGTATGATGATAGTGCCAGACAGAAGGAAAAGAGAGTGAGCAAGGAATTGGTAAGCCTAGGGCTAAGGAAGCAAATACCCTTGCTGCTTGGGTTTCTAAGAAGCGGTCAGGATCTGGGTAGGTGAGAAATTCCAAATTGACCCAATTAGGTTGAAGATATCAATCCCTACAAATAAGAGAGTCTGACACCAGAGGCCACTTAAATCCAGAGTTCTAGTCCAGAATCACAGATCATTAGTGAGGCAAAAACGTAGAAGACCCTGGATTATTTATATTCCAGGCTTGACTGGAATGCATGTCTCCCTGCTTGTCTACAGGACTCAACCCAACCCAAATCTAAACAGGACAACATGAGAAGGGAGGGAAGGAAGGGACAAGAAGGCTGGGAATGAAGATCTGAGGTGAGGAGTGGTTTTCTGAGTAGGTTCAGGTGTTCTCAGGGGCTTCCTATGAGTGACTTATGAAATGGGAGAGGAGGAGAAAGGGAAAGACTAGAAAAAGGCCCCCCAAAGCAACTTACTAGACTCTCTTTTAGGATCTGCCAAAATCCAAGATGACGTTCCATTTGGGGCTGGACTATGGGTTTCTTTCGAGTACAGTAAGAGAAAAGCTGAAGAATACCAAGAGATAGAGGACTGTGAGAAGGTTTCTTCTTTTATTCTCATAAGATCAAATGCTAAGTATTTGAGTATTATCTGCATTGCTTTTGGCCCTCTGCCAAGAGTCCATAGCTGTGACCGGCCTGCGTCCCAGGGCAGGTGGAGCCCGTTTAGAGACAGGATGGACACGGAGTAAGTTTTGCCCACCTGGGCAATTGTTCGAGCTGTGAGGGCAGGAGGACAAGCCCTGTTGTCACCTCCCGTGGAGCAGAAATCATGGGCCCATGGGACATGCTATCATTATTTTAGGTATAAATGGAGACATTTCTTCTCAGTTTATTTATAGAGACACAAATATCAAAAGGACAAGAAAGATTTCCTTAAAAAGAATTTTTTAGGCAAGAGATTTGCAGGTGCTACATTTTCTCATTCATTGGTGCAGTCTGTCTCCAGGGAAGGTGTGAAAAGATCTTGGCACGCTCCTTTTACTAGCGGTGGTCACAGCCCATCTGGGAGGAAAAATCAGTACACGGCGGTGCCAGATACCTCAGGACTCAATTAGGAGATTTTCCTGACAGTCTCCTGTATTCCTTTCCCGAGTGTCTCATCTGCTACACAATTGCCACCCTTCACACCAGAACAGGATCCCCAACAATGCAGGGCTTTTTTGGGTTCTGTTTTGCCCAAACTTGTGCCCCCTGTGTTTAAAACAATGCCAGGCACATAGTAGGTGCTGAATAAAATTTGTTGACTAAATGAACAAATGCCCTTCACTTCATTCACCATGGATGAAGGTAATAATGATAGCTAACATTTATTAATATTCTGCTGTGTACTTGACAATCAATACTTTATATACATTATTTTATTCAATCTTTATAACACCCAAGAAGTACATGTGAATAATAATAGTGTTATGGCTGTGGGTGGTGGCTCAGGCCTGTAATCTTAGCACTCTGAGAGGCCGAGGTGGGAGGATCACTTGAGGCCAGGAGTTCGAGACCAACTTGAGCAAGAGCTAGACGCCATCTCTGCAAAAAATAGAAAAATTAGCCAGGCGTGGTGGCACATGCCTGTAGTCCCAACTACTCGGGAGCCTGAGGCAGGAGGATCACTTGAGCCCAGGAGGAGTTTAAGGCTACTGTGAGCTATGATCATGCCACTGTCCTCTAGTCTGGGCGACATAGCAAGACCCTGTATAAAAAGAAAATTATGTTTTTATTATTTGCACTTTATATTCTGAGGCTGAGAGAATCAATCTATTAACTCCCCAAAGTTACTCTGCTGGGAAGTAGCATAACTGGAGATCTGAGCTCCCCACCACTCTTCTACACTGTTCTGAAGAAATTTATAATCTTGTTAGGAATATAAAATCGATGCATGTGAAACAATGAGTTTTACCGTTGTCTCTATTGGTGCTTTTGTTTTCTATCCAGAGCATATAAATTAACTGAGGATCTTGTAAAATGCAGATTCTGTTTCAGTAGGTTTGGAGTGAGCCACAAGATATTGCAGGTCTAAAAATCTCCTAGGTGATGCCAACACTGCCGGCCCTTGGATGACACTTTGAGAGCTGAGTCTGTCTCTCCTTTCCCGTCCCCAGACATTGCTGTTGCTAGAGGCTGCTACAGATGACATGTCCCAAATGAATTTTATAAAGTCACTCCTACCTTCTCAGTTCTTACAATATTCGTGGAACACTGGAATTACTCTTAGTTAAAATTTTTTGATTAAATAGACTCACCTTTTAAGAATAAAAGTGCATTTATTTATTTCAAATTGTATTGATTTTTCTATAATATTTGATAAAGTGCATAAGTCTATGCATACAGCTCCATGAATATTTACACCACATACACACACACACACAGATGACTACCACCCACATCAATGTAGAAAACACTTTTAGTCCCAGAATGTTCCCCATGTACCCCTTCTTTGTGAATATCACCCCTCAAATAACCACTGTTCTGACATTTGTCACCACACATTAGTTTTGCTTCTTCTTGAACTTTGTAAAAATGGAATCTTACAGCATATATTCTTTTGTATCGCCATCCTTGCTCATCATAATGTCTGAGATTTTTGTCCATGTTGTTGTACATGTTGTTGTAGCAGTAGTTTGTTGGGATTTTTGTTGTTGTTAATATGTTGCATTCTATTATTTATTTATACATTCTATTATTGATGGATATTTGGGCTGTTTACAGTTTAACTATTATGAATGAAACTCATGTTTATTTGTTGGTGGGATGTACATAGGAGTAGGGTGCTGGGTCAGAGGATAGACATGTTTAGATTTTGAACCATATCTATTGGTAAAAAGGAGCTTCTATTAAGGGCTTGATATGCTAGTTATTTTTTCCTAATACACATTACAATAAAAGCATAACTACTACTCTTGACTCATGTGCCACATAAAATTATTTCATATATACTACTTAAGAAAACATTTGTACAGCAGAAAAAAGTCATGGGCTTTGACATTATCCGAATGAGGTATCACAAGATCGGAAGAATGGGCTCCACTTGTACTCGCCATCAAATTGGCACCAACCCATTAACACTATGGTGCTCACATGGTAGTAATATTCTCCAGGGATTAGGGGATTGGGGAAGGGTAAACTCACAACTGAAGGGCATGGTGAGCATTGTAGAGGAGAAGGGCATGCCTCTAACCCTCGCTTGGGTGAGGCAAAGACATAAAATGTTACCAAAATATTTATACCTTCATAATACCCTGAAATTAAAAAAAAAAGTTATGGGCTTTGGAATGAGACCCTCCTAGGTTTGAATCATGGCTCTGCTGCTTAACGTAGCTGTGTGTGTGTGTGATTGTGGTCAAATAATTTATATGATTTAAGTGATGCTTTTTAATCTCTGAATCTGACATTAATGAACTATAATGTTATGTTAACGACGTGGGTGAATCTTACAATGATGAAGTTTGAAGGAAAGAAGCTGGATCCAAAAGAGTGTGCATTGTATGAGTCCATTTAATATAGAATATATAAACAAGCATAACTCACCTTTGTTGTTGGAAATCAGGATTGTGGATGCTTTTGGGGGGAGACAGTGACTAGAAGCTACTTAATGGAGGCCTTAAATTTTGGGTGCTGAAAATGTTTTATATCTTGATCTGGGTAGTGGCTACATATATCTGAGGATCTTATTAAAATGCAGGTTTTATGTGTTTGTATGTACATATACATGCATAGACATGCATCCATATACATGCACACATATGTGTTTATATGCACATATAGACAATGTAATACTCAGGGACACTTTCGGGGTGCTGCTTATGTTCTATTTCTTTCTTTTTATTCTTTTTTGAGACAGAGTCTTGTTCTGTTGCCCTGAGTAGAGTGCCATGGCATCAGCCTATCTCATAGCAACCTCAAACTCCTGGGCTCAAGCGATTCCCTTGCCTCAATCTCCCAAGTAGCTGGGACTACAGGTGTGCGCCACCACGCCAGGCTAGTTTTTCTATTTTTAGTAGAGACGGGGTCTCACTCTTGTGCAGGCTGGTCTCGAACTCCTGACCTCAAGTGATCCTCCTGCTTTGGCCTCTCAGAGTGGTAGGATTACAGGAGTGAACCACTGCACCCAGCCTACCTTCTGTTTCTTGATCTAGGTGCTGGCTACACAAGTGTGCGTGGACTGTGAAGATTCATCAAGCTGTACATATAAGATATGTGCACTAGAGATGGTTTTCTTCTCTGTAACAATGGAGATAATAACAAAAATAATGCTTACTTCAGAAGTTTGTTGATTAAAGTATAAAAATTGTCTGTTGAATATTAGTTCCTTTGCTCTTATTTCCCTGTGGACTAAGAGATACAGCCAATGGTAGAATTAGGATTTGTAATGCAACATGAAAACAGCCACATGATAGAGTGTTAACTTTATCATATTTGCATTTTATCAGAGATAAAAGGCTTATACTAAATAAATGATGCTTTACAGTAGAACTGCTGCACAGATTCTGCTGCACAGAGACTGACAGGAGGAAAAGATACCAGTAAAATTATATATATATAATTGGCTCATGTGATTGTGAGGGCTGGTAAGTCTGAAATTTCTAGGGCAGACATGCAGGCTGAAAACTCAGGCAGGAATTCTAACAATTTCAAGGCAGAATTCCTTCTTCTCTGGGAAACCCCATTTTGTTTTTGCTCTTAAGGCCTTCAATTGATGGGATGAGACCCATATACATCATGGAAGGCAATTTCTTTATTTAAAGCCAAGTGATTATAAATATGAATAGCATCTAAAAAATACCTTCACAGCAAGATCTATTTGGGTACCATAGCCTAGCCATGTTGACGCACAAAATTAACTAACACAGTGTCTATAAATCCTGCTTAAAGATAGCTTTGTACTCAATTGAAATGGCCCTGACTATATATTTAGTCAGAACATATCAATCTTCTGGATGATATTTATGTCCTTTTCCAAGTGATATCTGATCTTACGGTTTAGTGTTCCATGGGCCACAGGCAGTGATACCAATCTTGGCTGAAGTATCTTAGTTACAAAGGAGACCAGATATTTATGTTATATCAAGAACATCAGATAGATAGCTATGTCTTCAGGAATTCTCCAAAAATCTTGTTAGATCATATCTCATAGAAAACCCTCTCATCAAAATACTAGATATAAAAGCATCCGTCAGCCAATGAAGGGGTTGAATTCTAAAACTTGTTTCTTTTTGTTGCTGTTATTAGAACTTTGAAACATGTTCCCCCCCCCCATATAATGTCATAAATGGTGGTTATTATGTTCCCAGGTGTGCAGAAAAAAAACCTAGGTAGTAGTTCCATTTGTGTAATTTTAATAATTTCCTTAGGTAATTCTTTTCACAGTTAATTTCCTGATTACCTCTTCCCCTTTCCCAGACTTCCTGAAAATATCAGAAGTGGGTAATCAGGTGCTGCTGCCACAAAGTTATATGAACAGAAAAATGTTTAACTGACAAATGGACCTATGGATTATATCTGGCCCACAGACGTAGTTCATTTTGATCCATATGTTTAAAAACAATAAGAATTATTTGTTGACATGTAAAAATCAGGAGATTTCTCAAAAGAGCATAGACTCCTGGGTTCTCTTAAAAAATAAAGCAGGAGATCTGGCAGGAGGAGGGTAATGACAGCCGTGGCTTGGGCTCCCCATGTCACCAGAACCATCCCCTTGGCCGGCTTCACTGTCATGTTACTATCCTGGCCCTGTAGGCACCTGACTTGTGACCTCTGTCATAGAGAGCTTGTAGCTGTCACCTGGCCAGGCCTACTGTCACAGATCCAGTGTGTATCATTGGGCTTTAAGGCTTTTATTTCTATCTTCCTGCCAGCCAAGATGATATAGCCTACATAGCAGCCCCTGCTCCAAGGGACACATGCTGCCCAGCACATGAGTTGCCAAATTCTTTTCTACAGTGGCTAGAAGAAGAAGGCCTAATTCCTTAACCTCTTGGGGATCCCTGTCCTTCCTTCCCTTCCCTGCCCATCTGCCTGCCTGTCTTCCTTTCTCCTTCCCTCCCTCCCTCCCTCCTTCCTCCCTTCCTCCCTCCCTTCCTTCCTTCCTTCCTTCCTTCCTTCCTTCCTTCCTTCCTTCCTTCCTTCCTTCCTTCCTTCCTTCCTTCCTTCCTTCCTTCCTTCCTTCCTTCCTTCCTTTCTTCCCTCCTTTCTTCCTTCCTTCCAAGATAGGGAACCATCAGGTACTGCTTAACACAGAGTCACAAAGCCCCTAACTGCTCTGATCAAAGTCAGGATGTGGTGACAGAACAAGTTAAGACTGGTTAAAACCAAGATGGCAAGGAAAGTGGCCGCTGCTTACCCTTGCAGCTCATTATATTAATGCCCTAGTTATAATATATTGGCATGTTAAAAGAAACTCCCACCAACACCATGACAGTTCCGGGAGGGAGAGACCTTATAAAGTAAAGAAAAGGGAGGGTTCCCAGTTTTAGGAAATCATCTCCCCTTTCCAAGAACTAACATGAATATTCTTCCCCTGCTTAGCCTATGATTAAGCCAGTGCTTAAATTTAAAAAAAAAAAAAAATCAAAACCCACAAAGGTACTGTTCTCAGCAGGGGGAACTAGCCTCAACTCTGTCTGTGGAATAGATCTTCTATATTTCCTAAATAAAACTTGCTTTCGCTCTACATGGTCAGCTCGCTTCTGAATTCTTCCTCATGCCAAGGACCCACTTGGACTCTGAGTGATTCCCAACATTGGGAACTGCTTTCCTGTGCCCCTTCCTTCCTTCCTTTTTCCTTTCTCTTTTCCCTTCCCTCTCTGTCTCTTTCTTCTCCCTCTCCCTCTCTTTCTCTAGCGCTATTGAGCCTCCTTCCTGTCATGCCGGCTGCAAGTTTTCTCACCAACAGGGCAGTGAGAGCAGGACTTCCTGCCTCTGACCTCCTATGCAGTTTCACGCTTAGGTGGTGCAAGGCTGGGCCGCAAGGGCTCCTGGGTAGTGTTTGGAGCAAGGGCTCTGCGATGGGGGCCTGAAAGATACGGTAGGATAGGGGGAGCCTGGAGCAGCTTCTCCCTCCTTTTCCAGCCCTTTCTCACCCTTTGAGAGTCACTTCTCTTCATTAAAATGGTGAACGGGGAGAAAGATTTGGCAAGGGGAGGATTCTCTCTTGTTCCCTCTTCTTGGCCCATCTTCCTTTCTGGTCTGCTTCATTCTACTTCTTCCTCCCATTTCTCCCACTTTCAAACAACCCTGCAGATTCTGTTTCCAGACAGGCACTGGATGGGGATGAAAAGCAGAAGACTGTGCTTAGTAGGGAGAGTGAACAACAGCAAAGGCCATCTGGGCTGTGGCCCTCTTTGGAAGAAAGAAGGAGGAACGGAAAGTTCTGTATAGCATTGGAAGAAGAAGCCCCTTCTAAAGCAACTTGACGTGACTCAGTTTCATAGTGTTTGTGCTGAGGGGCAAGGGCAGATGCCATTACCCTCTTTATATATTTCACACCACACTCCTGGAGCATTGTGTCACGTCCCTTTGTGCAGGTGTGTTACAATTATATGAGTTATATGTTAATTAAAAACAAATGTCTAGCAAACTAAGTCCCATCTTCTTATTTTATTGGTACATCATACTGGGGTTTAGGCTTTATAGAATGAGCCTTTAAAAATAGTCACTAATCATTGTATATTATAGGAAAACAAAGACTAGCCAGATGTTTGAAACTCAGTGTTTATTTTAATAGAGTCAAACAAAAATCTGGGCATCATTCTCTTCTCCACTCTTAGTACAAAATCAACACATAAAGCATGATGCTGTCTGTACTATAATGATTAAATGGACGATTGACATTGTTAGTATACAATTATCATCCCTGGATGTTTGTTAAATGCTGACATATTGACAGAGCTGTGGTTAGACCCTACATAAAGCAAATTAATAGACAGGTAATCACCCAGGCACCGTTCACTATAAAAAATTAACAGCAATGCTAATAAGACATACAAAATAATGACACTAGTCTAATAGGCAATTTTTAGAAATTACTGGGCTGATTCTATCTTACCATTAGCTTCTATGAAAACATTAATTTCAGCTGTTAAAGAAAAATAAAAATCGGAGGCCACAATTTAGATATACCTCAAGGCCATTTACCCATAGCCATATAGCCAAAATTTAAGTCATCCTGATTTTCCCAAAATGCTGGCTCTAATCATAAAAGAATACAAAATGTAAGCTTTACACCCTTATCAACATGATTCAGCGAAATTGAACCAATTAACTACAGACAAATCAGCTTAAGCAGCTCTGCTTGCCTGAAAAAGAATGTTTATGTATAACAGCCAATTAAAAACGATCAAAACACTTCCTACTTTACGCTTTATATCTGTTCTGTAACTGCTGTGAGTGGGGCTTCTTACTATGTTCAGTTTGAGGTCTCCTGGTTCTTCAACTGTTCTTTCATATGCACAATCAACTTCCACAATTTAAAATTTTTTTTTCACGTATTATTGTTTAACAAAGCAAAGAAAGCCATGGCTTAAGGGGGAAATCATGTAAGGAAAATAGGACAGTATTTTTTGTGAGAGTTGCCTTTTACAAGAAATTCTAATAAACTAAACATCCAAACTGTATGTTCACACTACACATGATTTCTAGTGAAATTGTGCTGGTGATAGAAAATGTTCTCTGTTAATGACAATGAACTATATGATAAGGGGAATATTCAAACAGTTACTTTCCCCAGATACAATTTTTAAATTTGATCTGATTTTATTTTTAACATAACAAAGCTATGAAATCCACAATTATCTCAGCCATAATGAGATTAATTTATGGTATCGTTTAGGTTAAAATTAATATATGTATTGTCATATATTCATAAATTCATGAAATTTGTAGGTTCATAAAATTTCACATATCTTAAGTAACATAGATCTGTAATTAACACATTGACTGCCACACTAGAAAAAAAATTTTTTCCTTGGGGCCACAGCGTTTCATTACTAAAATAGAATAAAAACTTAGAGAAAACAAAACGAGCCTTTCTAATTTAATAAAAATTTCTTATTTTTTATTGTTTTCTGTGTGTGAGTTATGCACAATTAAATTGTCAATTGTAACAATAAGAACATCCTAGTACTCTAGGAGGCTGAGGCGGAGGATCGCTTGAGCTCAGGAGTTCGAGACCAGCCTGAGCAAGAGTCAGACCCCATCTCTACTAAAAATAGAAAAAAATAACTGGGTGTAGTGGCGTGTGCCTGTAGTCCCAGCTACTCGGGAGGCTGAGGCAGGAGGACTGCTTGAGACCAGGCATTTGAGGTTGCTGTGAGGTAGGCTGACACCACTGCACTCTAGCCCAGGTGACAGAGCAAGACTCTGTCTTAAAAAAAAAAAAAAAAAAAAAAGAACATCAACAAATAAGATTTTCATGAACCAACTGCAGGGTTTTGCCCAGGGGGCCACCCATCACCTAACATGTATGCTACAGCATGGCAGCATGAGTTGCCTGCACACCATGGCTCACAAGGTAAAGAGACCTGTGAGTTACATATACTTCATGAGGCCCTGGGCTCAAAACTAGTGTGAGTTAAATACAACTCACATGGCAGTTAATGTGTTAAGTAATGTAATATGAAATTCTGGCTGAGTAGAGGTCTGTCTTTCCCCTTAAAGTGAGAGAAGGACTTTTGGGAAAGTGAGTGTCAGAATGAAGAATCTTCATAAACATGGTGGCCAGTTCTCAGGCAGATCAATTTTAAGTAAGAGTATGATTCCCTTAAAACTATCTCCACTCAGGCTAGGCGTGGTGGCTCACGCCTGTAATCCTGGCACTCTGGGAGGCCAGGGTGGGAGGACTGCTTGGGCCCAGGAGTTCCAGGCTACAGTGAGCTATGATCACACCACTGTACTCCCACCTGGGCAACAGAGCAAGACACTGCCTCTTAAAAAAAAAAAGCTTTAAGGCCGGGCACTGTGGCTCACGCCTGTAATCCTAGCTCTTGGGAGGCCGAGGCGGGCGGATTGCTCAAGGTCAGGAGTTCAAAACCAGCCTGAGCAAGAGCGAGACCCCGTCTCTACTATAAATAGAAAGAAATTAATTGGCCAACTGATATATATATAAAAAATTAGCCGGGCATGGTGGCGCATGCCTGTAGTCCCAGCTACCTGGGAGGCTGAGGCAGAAGGATCACTCGAGCCCAGGAGTTTGAGGTTGCTGTGAGCTAGGCTGACGCCACGGGCACTCACTCTAGCCTGGGCAACAAAGCGAGACTCTGTCTCAAAAAAAAAAAAAAAAAAAAAAGCTTTAGTATGCATTATCCAGAATAGTGTTTGTATAGCTACCCCTAGTTGCAAGGGAGGTAGGGAGATTGTTTTTTATACAAGTGTCTTTATTTGTTTGCTTTATTATCTTTTAAAAATAGAAATTGTATATATTTGCAAGAAAGTTTTAAAGCTGGGTAGATTGCCTTTCTGAATTAACTAGTAGCTCTCTTAGTGAAGAATGGATATTGAATGGACAACAAAAGTGTTTTCCACAGGTCATTAGGTGGATGCTAGTTTTCTGCTCTGAGACAGGAAACACAGGAGGAGTAGCAGGTCTCTGCAGAAAGGCAATGATTCAGCTATGGATTCAGCTGTGTTTGAGGTCATTGTGAGTCATCCAGCTGAGATATTCAGTTGAAGAAACATGACTGCTGATAATTTGGGGGATCTTTGGCCTATAAATGACAGTTGGCTCTTCTCAGCATAATAATAATTGTTACTCACTATGTGCTTAGTTTTTTTTTAGGTGTCAAAACAGGTTGGTGATTTGGTTCTTGATAGCAGCCTTCTTCAAACTGGAGTACTCCTGCGGGTACGTGAAAACTTTCCAAGGATCATGTGAGCACAGAGAATTTTAAGGGAATCGATTTCTAGGTTCTCAAATCCTGTACATACTCTTACTTAAATTGATCTGTCTGAGAATTGACCGCCATGTCTGTGAAGGTCATTTATTCTGACCCACTGTCGCCAAACTCTTCTCCCACTTTAAGGGGGAAAATTGACCTCTACTCAGTCAGAATTTTATATTACATCTCTTAATTATAGATTTGTTGTAAGAAACAGCTTTATGTTCTTGTTTTATAACTTATTATAAAAATAGGAAAATGAGTTCTATTACCTCTACATAATTTTAATCTTGACTTTATACTTTTAGCCATCTATTTTATGAAATGTGCTTTATAATTTATTTTTCAGTGGTTTTCATAATGTTCCTTAAAATCAATATTAGCATATTTTCTCAAATTGGAAACTAAAGTCAGAGTTTTCTGAAGAAAGTAAGCCTGATATGACTGTCTTTGCCACTTAGGTTAGATGGTGAACATTTTCCACAGATTCAAAGAGCTAAATCTGTTGTCTTAGCTCAACAAAGTTTTGACACGAAACAGATTAAAAACGTGATAAGATAGAAATAATTTTATTGAAAATTTTGAGTTGGCTAAGGTACATTAAAATGAAGAATTCTTATTTTCCCAAGTCCTTTGAATATATCTTACTTTAGAAAATAACTGTAAGTGAAAAGTAACATATATGATTAATAGTCATTTGATAAGTCTTGGCAAAGCTTTCTGGGAGAAAAACATTCTTTTGCAAGCCAGGTGGTTTCCAATTCTTTTCTTCCAACAAAATTGAAGAGAAGCCTAATCAGGTTGTCATTTGATAGAACATGAAAAATAATGTTATGACAAATCACTAGGTGATTTTTGACATAAAATTTAGAAAGAGTTCAAAGAATTGAGTGACTTTGTTTCAGCAAAACTTTTTCTATCCCCATATTCTTATTTATGTAATCAAGACTTCTTAATCCTTATATTTGTAAAATGAAAAAAGGGAGTAAATATTATGCCAGATCATTTTCATATTAGTGATAAATAATATTTATGGGTAGATATATGCACTAAGTTTTAAAAGCAAAGCACCATTGATTTCATTAAGAGCTGTGCTTTCAACAAAAAAATTGCTTTTTTGTTTAATAATTATCTGTTGAAATTGTCAGCATACTAATGCTGTTTTGATCAGCTGTGTACTAGTAATTGTAATGATAGAAACTGTTAAGGGCTAGAGCATTATGAGCACATAAATTAAAAAAATTTCAGTGTATATGCATAATCGTGCAGATAACATAGTATGGTGATCTATAAATTTTCAAGCATAGAATTGTACTACACATTTGGATAAATTTGTGTGGAGGAGTAGAATGGATTTAGCAAGAGATAAAGTAAAATTTTGACTGCTAAAAGGAACTTCTTGCTCAGATCTTTTAAAAACAGATACTTGTGGGTATTAAACTGCTAGGATATTTAGATTCCATTGACTACTTTTTGTTTTAGAGACAGGGTCTCACTCTGTTGCCCATGCTGGAGTGCAGTGGCCAGATCATAGCTCACTGCAACTGTAGCCTCAAACTTCTATCCTCAAGCGATTCTCCTGCCTTGGCCTTCCAAAGTGCTGGGATTACAGGTGTGAGCCACTGCGCCTGTCCTCCATTGGCAACTCTTAAAAGGACAATGCACACTGGAAATTATATCCATTGCAAGTATTTAAAATTATAATAATTTTTTTAAGGCTGTGGGGTGAAATGTAGTTTGAAAACTACTACCATATCCCATTGCCATTCATGGAAGCTGATGGCCTCTCACATGTTCCCAGAACCAGGTACCCCGACTAGCTCTTTTGAGCCTCCTCAAGAGTTGGTCCTGAAGGCATTCTGAGACCATGAGGACTAACCAGAGAAGCTAGAGAAGGGGATCTAGGACCTCCCTGGACACCACTCCACAATGGGGGCTCAGGCCTAAGATTGAGTGTGACGCCCAAAGGCATGAGAACAGGTTAGAAGGAGCTTGTACAGGTGTCTGCAGAAGGGTGTCAGGCGTTCCAAACATGGAACCTGGCAGCCACTGTTTGAGGCTTTGAGGTCAGAATAAGCAACATGATATTATTTGGTGCAACTTGTTTTTTAAAAAGAGAAAGAGAAAAATGTTTTTAATAGATAGGAAAATATGGGGACTATTATGAGAAGTGTCCATGTTCTACTTAACGAAAGGGAGTGTTATCATTTTACTATAATGTATTTGCTTCAGCTCTTTCCCAGTGAATTTCTAACTGTATCAATAATGTATTCAAAGTCTGGGACTCTCAGTGAGCCATGGCCCTTAGGCACCTGGCAGGGCATGTGCCCTCCCCACCCAGAAGGTGCCCAAGAGGAAGGTCAGCTCGGCAAAGGTGTTGGGAAGGAAGAGCCCAAGAGGAGATGGGCGCAGTTGTCAGCTAAACCTGCTCCTGCAAAAATAGAAACAAAGACAAAAAAGGCAGCAGCAAAGGATAAATCTTCAGACAAAAAAAGTGCAACCACAAAGGAAAAGGAAAGCAAAAGGAAAATAGGCACAAGTGGCTAAAGGAGAAACCAAAGATTTACCTGCAGAAAATGGAGAAACTAAAACTAAGAGTCTTGCCTCTGAGGAAGCAGGAGAGAAAGAAGCCACGTCTGATTAATATCATACACCCTGTCTTATCAGGGGTTCCTGTCTCCCTCCTTGTACAATCCAGAGGAATATTTTTATCAACTATTTTGTAAATGCAAGTTTTTTAGTAGCTCTAGAAATATTTTTAAGAAGGAGGGAATCCCATTTCATCTCATTTTTTAGTGTAAATACTTTTTTTATTAAGAGGTGAGAAATCATTCTCTGGTTGTTTATTTTTCGGTACAACCAGAAAATAGTGTGGAATATTGAATTATGGGAGGCTTTGACTATCTTGGGTGTCAGCTTAATATTCCATAGATGGGGGTTAGTTTTTATACTCTATAATGCAAAGCATGTTAAACATGGAGCCACAGTCCTGCATTTAATGTCTTGAACATTTAAAATGACTTCTATTTCCATATGTGTAGTGGAATTGTTTCTTGAAGAAAACCAGTCCTTGATCATGGCTCTCCCTGTCAGAATTGTGTGCACTCTGTAACATCTTTGGTTGGGGTAGTCCTGTTCTCCTAATAACTTTATTAATGTGCTGTGAAAGATTGAAAATTTGAGTATGTAGTGTTCATGATAATAAGTTGTGAATTGGCGGGACTTATATAACAGCTTATCAACATTTGAGGACACTGTTATTTAATACCCTCTTAAGGAGAATTTGCCTACAAATTTTAAGCTGGAAAAGTCACTAGAATAACTGTTTAAAAAAGAATTACAGGCTGGGCACTGTGGCTCATGCCTGTAATCCTAGCACTCTGGGAGGCCAAGGCAGGAGGATCACTTGAGGTCAGGAGTTAGAGATCAGCCTGAGCAAGAGTGAGACCCTATCTCTACTAAAAATAGAAGCAATTAGTCAGTCAACTAAAAAATCTAATAAAATAAAATAAAATAAGAAAAAATATTAAAAATTACAATAAATGTTTTTTAAATTTTTTTGTTATGTATTTAAAGAATTATGTACAAATTGAAATATCTGTACTGATCCTCAATACAATCAATAAAATCTCAATTACAAAAGAAAATTATTTTTAGCTTACAAAAACTTGATACATTGATGTGAAAGAGATTTTAGAAAAGAAACCCAGGGGTTGCTCATCATATCCTTGAAACTTACTTTTTACAGTGAGTTTTTAGTCCTTGGTTGTGTGAATTTCATAATAATATACAGTCAAAGCCTTCTATTTTCACTTTATGACTAACTTTATCTTTGAAGTCCTTGAAGTATTATCAATATATTAAAGAAACTCCTTTGTAGGTTACTAATTCAAACTGGGCCTGAGATCACTGAAGTGGCTGCAAAATAATTACTATTCATGTTGTTCACTGACATCATAAATACCATCATTAGAGTAATTTTCCTCTGTTTCCAAAATTTTATGATGAGTTCCACTCACTGATCCAAAGAACCACACATCTATTGTCAAACAAGCGTTGAGAGTGGGTGTTGTGTTGAGCATGCACATGGTTCAGGTCACTTGTCTACTTGGCATCTGCTTGGGACTTAACGTGTTCAGTGTGTGCTGTAGTAGTTTGCTGGTATTGTGTTGTCCCTTTCAACAAGAATCAAAGGATTTCATATTTTTGATCACGGCCCACAGGAAGAAATATATTTTTGATTGACTCAGTACTCATATATATATATATGTATATATATATATATATATATATATATATATATATATATATATGAATTTTTAACTGGATTAAATAGTGTCTCCCCAAATTGAACATTCACCTGAAATCTCAGAATCTGACTTTATTTGGAAATAGGGTTGTTGCAGATATACTTAGTTAAGATGAAGTCATATTGGAGTAGGGTGGACCCTTAATCTAATGTAATTGTTGTCCTTATAAGAAGAGGAAAAGAGACACAGAGGCGGATGTACACACAAGGAAGAAGGCCATGTGAAGATGGGAACAGAGGTTGGAGTTATACAGCTACCAGTCAGGAAAAATCAAGGGTTTCCAGCAACCTCCCACAAGCCAGGAAGAGGCAAGGCTCTTCTAGAGCCTTCAGAGAGAACATGGCCCTGCCAACACCACTCAGTTTGTAATAGTAATACTTTGTTATGGCAGCCCTAGAAAACTCTCTGTCTCTCTCTCTTCCCCCCCTATACACACACACCCCAATATTTCCCCCAAATAATTCTTACCTATATTGTGTACAGTGTATTCTGATATTTTATTTCTTAGTGTAGTCTATTCTATTTTGTTTACTTTTTATTTAAGATTAGGCTATGATAAAATCAATTTCATTAGGTTGCTATGCTTTCGTCAATAAATCTGCAGGATGGAAAACACTGAACTAGATGCTCCTAAAGGAAAGAGAGTACATAAATACATAAAGTGTTTAATAATTAATGCAAGAAAAAAGCCACCAATGTCACTTGCATTATATTGGCATCATTACTACGTTAACTTAAAGTGCCCTGATTCAGGGGCTCTACACAGAACACAAATAGGAAACTCACTTTTCTATCTAACTCAGTGACACCTGAAATTATTCTAATAGAGCTGTATATGATTGTATATCTCTAAGTTTTAAAGTCGGAGGTTCTGATTTTTAGCTGGGTCTCATCAGTTACTTAGATAAGTGACTTTAGGTTAAATTAATAAGTATTTCTGAGCTGCACTTCTCTCATCTGAGAAATAGTGATGATAGTACTGTCTACCTCACATGATATAAAGCATTTAGCAAAGTGTTAGGCCTGGAGAAAGTGTTCACTATGTGAAAGCTGTCTTCTATTCCCCATCTTCTTCTGTCTTCTATTCTTCCATCATCTTCTGTCTTCTATTCTTCCATCTTCTTCTGTCTTTTATTCCCCATCTATACAGAGAAGGGGACAATGGAAAGATCATGAAGACACCAGCATCTGAAAACAGAGAGGAGGAGATGGAAATGAAGACGCCTACGGATCACCATAGACACCATATAAGTGCAAGGTCCCAGGAGTTACGAACACTAATAACTGGTGATTATTATATGTGCTTCGAATTTGTATCTCTAGTTTGGCCAGATTGTGCCCTAGATTTAGCTATCATTAACTTTTCTATTTGGGTCTGCATTAGTATAATAAAACAAATGTTACGGTATAAGATAAGCTTTTACAGCAAGGCAACCCAAACATACAATGGTTTGAATGAGACAACTGTCTTGAGTCTGTCACCTAACAGTCCAGAATTCATCAGGTCAATGCCAGTGGAGGGCTCTGCCACCCTCAGTAAGTGTCTTCTCTTCCCCAGAGCTCCTCATCTCCTACACAGCAGGACAGGGAAAGGGCAGGCAATGCACACACCTTCCTTTTGGGGGCACCACTCTGAAGAGACAGAAATCACTCTATCCACATCCTCTTGGCCAGAATTTAGTAACATGACAACACTAAACCATAAGGGCTGCAGAGAGAGATATTTGTTACTTTGGCAGTCATACACTCCCTAGTACTTGGGAGTTCTATCCTTAAAGGGAAAAATGAATTTTAGTGGACTAGTCTCTGCCATGTTCCTCCCCTCTTGCTTTCCAAATATGCACATTCTTCTTCCCACACATCGAGCATATTCACTCTTCCCTAAAGGAGGACACAACCCAAACACCCTTCCAGGTTCCACAACCGGCTCAAAGTCCATGATCTCTGGGTGACATGCAGTTCTCTCCAGTAGGGCTGGAGGTGGACCATTTGATTTGCTGGCCCATAATTGAATAGAAAAGTATTCTTCCCTCCACCCCATGCCCAAAACACGATGGAGAAGTAGAAACATGGTAACTTCAATACATAGTTTCATTTAGAAAAGAGAAGAGTGAGAAGCACATGGCGGTCATTGATTAATGGGAATTGTGAATTCCTACCAGGTGGGAATACGGAAAAGTTGAACCCTGGCAATGAAGGGAGGTCCTTGGTTAGACCCTGGAGCTGCTTCCTGGAAGGAATGTTCCTGTCCACTGTCTTCTGCAGCTCATGCCTTTGCTCTCTTGGTCCACTCGCCTCACTGGTTGCATCTGAGGGGGTGCTGGAGAGTGTGCGGTCGCTGCAGCAGACAACTCTTACAGCTACCCTTGTTGGGGCAGGATTAAAGCAACTGAGGTTACTTTAAAGGTCAAAGAACCTTGGATCTGACACCCTGGGGAGGTCCTCTTCCATAGACTGCTGCTCGAGCTATGGGTTCAAGAACACAGCCTTGCAGCTGTGTTCCAGTGGCCAGGAAGCAGGAATCGAGACATGACCACTGCCACTTCAACCGCCCTTGACACCCAGGAAACTGAGAACAGGCCCTAGAATATTGCTGCAGGAAAAAAAAAAAAAAAAAGGACCAAAACATTGGCAGCAATATGACCTCTGACTCATTTCTATCTTCTTCTCACAAGATAGCATCTACTGGACAGAATATCACTCACCTCCAGAACCCTAGCTGTAAGGGAGTTGTGAAAGGGGCCACTTTTAGGTTTTCAGTCTTTCCAACCAGAAGGAGGAGGGGTTGCATGTTGAGCTAGCCGACCCACAGTCTCTACCACAAGGTTTATAAAAGGGTGTCTACTTTGATTTAGGAAGTTCACTGTGAGTCTCAATGATGTTAATTTAAGAGATCTTGGCACACAGTTAGAAGGCCTTGAGTCCTATAAGTTAAGGTGTGTGAGTTTTTGGAAAATTCCAGAGCCCCTGGAATTTATACACTCAAAGGGAATTTTTGTGCATGGCGGCATGCAGTGGTTGATGTACCCAAGACCTTCAGCCAGGGTAAGTGATACAGATTGTAACAACACAATTTTCCAGGGCCAGCTGAAATGGCAAAATGGGAAAGGGATTAAAGAGACCCTATCACTTTACCATCAGTCTAGGGACAAATTAGAGCTTTCTGGGCTTACTCTCAGGCTGAACAGGAGTCATTCACTTCTTTCCAGATAAATGGCAAAATGATGAGATGAATGTGCCATGTTCTGGTTTTGTAGCCTTAATAACACCATCCCCTCGTAATAAATATAGTATCATGATTGCTGCTGCTGCTGCTGCTGCTGCCACAATGACTCACTGCTAATGCTATTATTAACACCACAACCCTCTTTTCAATGAAATTTGGGTAGAGCGGTTGCCTATTTGTCACTCTGAAGTGGCAATGCACCCAACGGTAATTTTGTAGGCCGAAAAAATAGAAAAACTTAATTCAACTTTCTAGGCACCTAATCATTAATACACGATTTGGACATAAGGAATTAGATGACTCATCTGCTGTTTGTTTCTTGTGGACCACATTTAAATAATTGAAACAAATCTGATTGTTAGTACTATATCTTAAGAAATTTTTGGAATCGTGTACAACTAAATAAATGATGGGTTATGTAAAACAAAAATACCAGCATATTTTTAAGCTTACTATATGTAAGTGTTTTGAATCCAGAATGAGGATTTCTCCCCAGTGAACTATTCTGGTGAGACCCTGTGGGTTGTTATGTTCTGGGATTCTGATTCATTCTCTCTCAGACACACACAGACACACACACACAACTTTTATCTTTATCTTGTTTGGGGAGGCAATATCATGTGGTGGTTATGGTAGTTATGACCAAGCTCCATAGTGGCCTAGCTCTGAGACTGTGAAGTTATTTAACTCCTCTGAGCTTCAGCTAGCTCACTGGCAATTATTATTATAGTACCAGTCTCTCAGGGTTGTTGAAGAACTAAATGAGATAATGTCTGCAAAGAACTTAGTTCAGAACATGGCACATTGTAAATGCTCATTAAATGTAAACTATTCCTTTTATTTGTAGCCACAGTGTGAAATTTTGTTGGACTTATGTTTAGATTTTTAAAGGTTCATTTTCATAGGAAATGGCATTGATAATAAGCATATGCCAATATGTTGTTATCAAAGCATTTGTAAATATACGATAAAATAACAGGAAAATGGTGTTTACTATCAGCCCCCAAATTCAAGGCTATGTTTTATAGTTTAACTTGGATACTTAAAGAGCAGCATCAGCTCTTTTAGTACACTGTAATTATATTAAATATATTAAAAGGCACATTACATAATTTATAATGTGGTGATAAAAATGTATAACTTATATGCAAAGGAGCAGTACATGAAAAAGTAAAACAATTTTACTTTAGGTCTTGAAAGGGTTTTCTGCAGGAAAAGTAGTTGGAAGGCTGGTTGCAAGGTCTGCATATTAAGTACAGATCTTTTTGTCCCTTCCCCTGAAGCTGTGGAAGAAGACGGATCTTTTCAAAAAGGATCCAGGAAGCAACGACAGAGAAAGAAGTCATCTATTCCTAAGGAACTTAATCCTTCCCACCAAAAGTCATAGAATTGGTAGAAATGGCTCTTCCCAGGATGGTGTGAACAGAGACACAAAATTCAGGAAGACAACAGAAACGTTGAGAGCTGAGAAGCAGAGTGAACCATGAATAGACCCAGGAGGAGACCCTGTGTTTCCCAAGGCTGGTGATGAAAATGGGCCAGAGGGTGAAAAGGACCATAAAGGGGTTCTTGACCTTGTAGTGCTGGAGCCCAGGTGCTTCCTTTGCAGATTGTCTGCGGGCCCTGGTGGGCACAGGGAGATCACTGCTTTGAGAAGGCAGAGCAAAGAACAAAGAATCACAGAGCAAAGAACAAAGAATCACGGATCAAACCAGGAGTCCTGTCTTCAGGACCTGACAGAGAAGGGGCCTGGGCTGAATGATGTGTGTAGGACTGTGTATGAATGCACACAAATGCCAACAGTGATAGGAGATGCCATATAATAGCTCTGAAGTTACTGTGGTCACCCGAGGCAAAAAGCCTAAGGAAATTGGGGTAGAATCTTACAAAGTCATGACTACTAAAGAGCAATTTGGTGGGGTCAGGTCTAGAATTGGGGAGGGGGCAAGGCTGGGGACCATGACAAGGATGAGGCTCTGCCCCCACTTAGCTGTGCCTAGAAACATTTAGCAGTCTTTTAATGAAAAAACATGCAGTAACTGCATAGAAACCGCCCCTGCGTGTTACTCCTTATTAATAGTAGGACACAAATATTTGCCCAAGCTAAGAGCATGGCAAAGCCACAGTGTAGCCTGAATTCCTCTCAATTAATCTCTATATATTCTAATTTGCAAGATAAAATATTCTATTCAGATATTATTAAGGAGGAAACTGAATGAAAATAAATAACTGAATTTCAATGGACTCAGATGACCGTTTGCTTGAAAAAATAGTACACTTAACTGCAGTTTTAATAAGAGCACATGTTTTGGAATCTGCCAGATCCAGGTCTTGGACCTGTCTCTAGAACTAGGTAGTGGGCTATGGGCTCTTCTTTAAACCTGTACTGGCATTAATTCCTTTTGTGTAAATTGGGAACAATGATGCCAATCTTGCAGCGTTTTTTTGTTCTGTTTTGTTTTTTAAGATTGAATGACCTTATACGTAAAAAGTATTTGGAACAAGGTATGTGGCCAGTAAACGTTATTCCCTTTGTCTTTATTTTGATATTGCCAGAAACTTAGACTCAGATACAAGTCCAATTGGCACCCTGGCAGGTGTGAACCAGGGGCCAAGTGTTGCCAAGTTGTACAGGCCTCAGCAGGGACTGCTAAGGTCTCTGGAGTCAGATTGCCCTGGACTCAGAACTCAGTAGCTGCATGACCTGGGAGTGGTTACTTATCCTCTCTGCAACTTCGATATCTCACCTTGTACCACAATCCTCTTTTTCAGTAATCACCACTACTTCCAGGGGTAGACAAATACTCCACACTTGAGCAATCAGAGAAGTATCTTTTTCTGGCATTATGACTGGTTTAGGGATGGGCACATGACTCAAATCAAGCCAATCAAAACCCTCCTGGGACTTTCAGATGCACCCCATACACCCCCAAGAGGAGCATGCATGTATACACATGATGCCAAGCTGAATCTGCTGCAGACGAGTTTTTGTCAAGGACACAGTAAGGCTCTGGCTCAGTTTGGGCTCTCTAGGCTCTGTTCTTGGCTAGTCTCAACCCCTGGCACCAGGCAGCAGATAGGATCCAAGCTGAATAGAAAAGAGGTCCCATAAAACCCGGCCAGTGACCTCCTCAGCCTCATCCAGAGCCTTCTCTATGCATGCAGTGCCCTTCTCCTGACAGTGTGCAGGACTGGTTCCTTCTCACTCATCTCTCATTTAACCCACTGTTTATTACCTTCATAACATTTACATTTCAATTTTTAATTATAATTTTTTTGTTTCTCTGTTCATTGCTACTTTCCCCCTTGCTTAACTCTAGGAGAGCAGAGAATGACCTGTTCTGTTCAGTGTCTGGCTCTTAGTGCAGCCTCAGTAAGTGTTTGTAGAATGAGTGCATTTATGATTGAGGGATGGTAGCACTAAAGACAAACTGACAGTTTCAGTGTTGTCAAGGTCTGATAGTGCACTATCCTCACAGACGGTGCTTGTGGATACAGCATGTTTTACAACATTTCCACCTAAAAATGATAAGGATCTTTTGTTCTGCCATGTCTCACTATCTGTGAATGATTAGTACTGCAAAAGCAGGGTGCTTTGGTTTAATGCTGGGGCTATGGTTCCCTGATCTTTAGAATTGCTGATCGCACAGCGCCCAAGTGAAGATTTTACAGGAAGGTCATGTTTGATTTTCATGTAAGTGTCATTAAAATTTCACTTTAAATTCATTATCCAGTGAATAGTTTCTTCATATATCTCATAAACTATCCATATTTGACTTAGCTTTCTATGTAAAAAAAAGTAATATTTAAAACAGGATGACAAATGTTTTACAATTTTTCATAAAGGAACTAGGCATAACTCTTAAGGTACAATTATATTCTAAAATTCAGTGGAAATATTGTATTGAAATATAATTTTTTTCCCCCATGCTCATGGAACTATCATCACAAGGACCCTTAAGAGCCATCCATTGTTTGTGGTTACTGGGAAATTTTATAAGATCTCAAAGTTAACTTTCTTTGAATGGGGTTAGGGTGACATTCGGTCTGCTGAAAACAAGAAGTAGACGTTCTTGTTTTCTACATAATAGTATGTATTTTCTATTCATTGTGCTGCTGGAAACATGATATGTGGTGGGAAGGGAGAATGAACAGAATAATCCCTGGGTTTTAGTATTTCTAAATCTTTGAGAGCAGACCCAGGATTAAATGGATACAGTGATAAGTACAAAACAATCTGGGCCACTTGATGGTTTTCCATTAAGATTATTTCAATTCAATTACAATGAAATTTAATTATGACTTACGGAGTGCCTAGAGGAAACAAAGTTTGGATCGTGAGTTTCTTGGTATTCTTTAACTGTACTCAGTTAAAAGCTTTGTTCAGCTCCAAACATAATTCACTCTTACACGTCTAAGTTCCTGACCTGATCTTGCCTCCTCTATTCTTGTAATAAAATCATACTCTGTTCTCTTTCAAAACGCTGCTTAAGCTTCATCTCCTTTAATAAACCTTCCCAGACTAATACCAATGGATGCATATAGTGGTATTTATTGATACGACCACGATTTCTTTAACAGAAGCAGAAATGCAGACTTTCAAGAGGAGTCATGCTCTGTCTAGATCCCGTTCTCCAACCCCCTCCACAGAGCCCCCCTGTACATTCCAAATCAGCGGCTCTCAATCCTGACTGCACGTTATAATTCACTGGGAAACTTTTTAAGAAGTGATTTTTAAGAAGTTGAAGAAGAACTTTTAATTTGAGAGCCCTTTGCCAGGCCAATTAAGTCATAGTCTCTGAAGGTGAGGCCCTCACAGTTTTTTTTTTTTTCCAGATCATTTAAATATTTGTTCAAGGGTGGGATTATTATTATTATTTTTTTAATTTTCAGGTCACTTAAATAATTGTTCAAGGGTGGGATTCTGCCTTATACAAAGCAAGACTCTCACATACTTTAATATGTCTGTATTTAAGTACGTGTTTCTTTGTTTCTCTTTGCTTTTTGGTTACATGTAATCTCACAGAATCAAAGTTTTAGAGCTGCATTAGTCAGGGTTCTCCAGAGAAACAGAACAATAGAATGTATATATATATATGTGTGTGTGTGTGTGTTTTTAAGATTTGTTATGGGAATTGGCTCATGCCCCACAGCCTGCCGCCTATAAGCTGGAGAAGCAGGGAACCTGACGGTGTGCGTCAGTCTGGGTCTAAAGGCCTGACGATCAGGCCAACGGTGCAAATCTCAGTTTGAGCCTGGAAGCCTGAGGACCAGGAGCACCAATGTCCGAGGGCAGGAGAAGATGAATGTCTCAGCTCAAGCAGAGAGAGCAAATTCACCTTTCCTCTGTCTTTTTGTTCTATTTGGGCCCTCACTGGATTGGATGATACCCACTCACATTGGTGAGGATGATCTTTACTTAGTTTACTGATTCAAGTACTAATCGCTTCCAGAGACACTCTCACAGACACACCAGAAATAATGTCTTACCATCTATCTGGGCATCCTTTAGCCCAGTCAAGTTGACATAAAATTAACCATCACAAGAGTTGAAACCTGTCTTAGAGATAATTTCTTTCAATTTATCTATGGAAATTTTCTGCAAAAGACCTGACTTAGCCCATAGATTGAGAACCATTTGGAAAACTTCAAGACTTACTAGCATGTTTGGAAGATAATTATTTAGAAAGCAAATGCAAGAGTCTTTTTTATTTGGATTAGCAGACCAAAGTGAGCCACAGATCACTGGAATAGATGGGATGTAGTAGAAGTGCCCAAGCTCTGAAGTCATGAGACCCATTTAAGTGCAGCTCCTGGTTTCTTGGGCACGTCTCAACGCTTCCTCTTTAAGCCAGTTTTCTTATTTACAAAAATGTGGAGAGTAATGCCTCTAGGCTTGTTTTGAGGATTAAATTAGAAAAATGTTTATGAAAGTGGGTGATATATAGCTTAATGTTTTAACAGTTGTAAAATTGTGAGAACCACCTTTTACTGACTTGAAAAGGTAAAGAGAAAAATAACTATTTTGTGTTTGAATATTTATTCTGTCAGATTTAACAATTATTAAATATATGAAAGTTTCATAGCATAACCTGGATTAGCCTGGCCATTTGGATTCAAAAAATATTTCTGGTGGACTTCCCAGAGCTTATTCTGCTATCATCTTTGAAACAGCTGAAAGAAATATCGATCCCATTGTTGTCCAAAAGGAATTTAGCGTATTAGTGAAAGAACAAATATATAATGTTTAAAATGTATACCTTTTGAAATTTGTTTAAAGGAAGAAAAAAATGAATTATCTAACATAATCAAATCTCTTTTATAAATTTATAGTTACAAAACACCAAAGTAGATAGAGGACATCTTGATTTACTCATCACTGATGAGGAGGAAGAGTTAGAAATGCAATAGCTCATGGGCTTCAAGGCTCAGGGAGTCTAATGTTCTGTGTGTGTGTGTGTGTGTGTGTGTGTGTGTGTGTGTGTGTATGTGTGTGAGAGAGAGAGAGAGAGAGCGAGAGAGCCAAGAGATATTGCATGTTCCTGATGATCTTCTTTCAGTTTGAGCCTTTAGTAAAGCAAATATCAACCACTTTTCTATTTTGCCCATGAGAAGTACCAAGACAGTCTACCAGAAGTAGAAAAACAAGAGAAGATAAGATCTTAACTATTGTAATGAGGGCAGGCACTTGCTTTGAACCTCAGAGGAAGTGGTAGAGTTTGATGTTGCTTGCAGAGTCTGAAGTTCTACCCAAGGTTGGAGCAATGTAGATGTCTCCCAAGGCCTCTGATTATAAGCAACAGTTTCAACATCAAGTTTATTGGACTGGAAAATAAATCCATTCCCTAATATAGTCTGGTAAAAAAGGCTTCGAAAAATTATATCACTTATGTATGCTGCTCGCATGGCTTTTAATCTGCCTGGCCTTAGGCTGGGGAGGTTACAGGAATTAAGTCCACATAAACTAAATGATGGCAGTTGAGTCTAGTTAAAGTATCACATTGTACTTACGTGTCACAGATTTTTAAATCTTAACTACATATACTAACTCTGAATATACCTTGAATATAAATTAGAACAATGAGCTATGCTATTTAGTTACATCCAGAAAGAATTGTTGAATATAAAAGTATGTATCTTATTTCCCTTCTCTTAACTCCCTCCACTTTGGTCCTAGGACATCTTAAATTATCACCCTATCTACCTAGGGGCTTCTCCGTAAAGTATAATATAGCATCATCCAGATAGCAAAGCCATGATCAATGGATAGAAATTATAGAAATGCAAGATTCATCTCAAGGAACCTTCTGGGAACCAAAAATGTCCAATAATGTAGCAGATTACCTTACATAGGGCTTAACTCACTGTCATGGGAGGAGTTCAAACTAACTCTAAATGGTTAGACTAAATCTAGAGTCAAGATAAGACTAAATGATCATCTGCTTAGGATGTTGTGGAAGAAATTCCAATGCCTTACAGGGTTAGATTGTAAGGTCTCTTCGCAATATAAAATTATATAACTTTGGATAAAATAAATCTGACACTGAGTACTTTCGTTGTTGCCACCTTTCTGATTTTAAAAGATAATTCAATTCAGCAAGTATTTATGTGGAGGCACTAACTTAAAAGTGAGAAAATAAAGAGTGTGGCCTATCTGTATACTAGAGCCCCCCTGGAGCCTCCCATTATAGCGGGAGTTCCTTAAATGACTCTGTTAGTACTTGAAAAAAATTGAAATATCACCCAGTTTATAGTCTTGGAGGATTCCTTTAATATATGTTCCCCTGGTCTCCCTTACCTCTTACCTGCCAATGTGTTCTTCTGTTTCACGTTTTACCCATACATTATACCCAATTACAGGGGACTTTCATAGCAGATTTCCACTGTAGCCTAAGTGAAATCACATACATTTTTTTTCACCAGACTTCTAGAGCTGGAAGTCCTGTGCTCTGTATGTACCTTTAAAATTAGGGTGCCCCAAAGGGTCTGTCATTGGTGCCTTGGGTGAAAAATATATTACATAAGGCACAATCTATTTCAACGCATTAGGAGCTATTTTAAAGCTGATAGCAGAGTATATTCCTTACCAAAAACAGAGGAGGCTGCAGATAAAACCAAGTTCCCCTCGTCAGCTGCACTGTGGGGACAACAGCTGGCACAGGGGTATTAATAGGCACTCACCCGGCTGGGGTCACAGGCTGACACCACAACCAGTGCAGCTGCAGGGGCTCTTGTCAGAATTTTCTGAGCCACAGAAATGAGAAAATAATCTTTTTAGATCTATGACATACTAGTCTTCATGAAATACCTCAGATGTTCAGGAAGGATACATGGAATGAACAGACTCCAAACTATTTAGTCCACTTTTCTATTATCTTAAGAATAAGCTGGGTGTGGTGGTGCGTGCCTGTAGTCCCAGCTATTTGGAAGGCTGAGGTGGGAGGATCGTTCCAGGCTGCAGTGAGCTATGATTGCACCACGGCATTCCAGCCTGGGCGACAGAGCAAGATACCGTCTCTAAAACAGAAAAAACCGACAACAAACAAAGAAAAACAAAACAAAACAAAAAGAATAAAGAACACTGATTGTAAAGAAAATAAAATAGAAGAGGTATTTGAGTAAGAGAAAAATATGGGGCTAAGCATTGATATTTGAATATGTATAAATTCTGTGTGACTTAAGTTCTTAGAAGGTGCAACTCAGACACCCATTCCAAAGAAAATAAAGATCTGGTTATGGAAAAAGAAAGGGTATGGAAAAGATTGTTTTGAAAAGAAATAAAATTAGACCTGTACTGAAGGCCTATTATATACCCCATATGACAATACACTATAGAATTTCTTCCATTTCTTTCCTTTCCTTCCCTTCTCTCCCTCTCCATTCCATTTCTTTCTAATTCATTTTTTCTTCCCTTTGTCCTTTTCTCTCCTTTGCTTTCACAAAGATTTCCTTAACACTACTGGTGTATAAGATTTTTTAAAGTCTATAAAGTTGAGAAGATGGTGGCCCTCATGTAGCTGTTGCTGCCCTAAGAGACACAGCACCTTCATAAAGAATTCAAACATAAGCTTGAACTGGCCCAGTGGTGTAAGTGAAGTACAGAAAGTGTGATGGGTTTTGAGAGGTAGAAGAGATTGCATTCAGCCAGAAGTCAGGGAAGGTCACACGAGGGACATCTACATATGAGGGACTGTGGAGGCAAAAATCACAGGACCTAGGACATTGGTGAATAAAGTGGGCAAGAGAGAGGTGAAGTCAAAGATGCCTGCAGGCTTCCAGTTATTCCTACTGCTTTGTCAGAGTCAGGAAACACAGAGGATGGACGTGCCTCACCTCTCATGCAGCCTACGATTGAACACTACTATTGATTCCGAGAAGAAGAAAATCCACCCCAACAGCCAATGTTGAGAAGTTGGTATTTTACTTGTGATTTTATATGTGTATGTGTGAGTTTGTGGAGACTGGGGTGAGTAGAAAGTGGTTATCAGGCAAGACATTTACCTGAGACAGGTCTCCTTTAAATCCCCTTCCTCCCCCAAATTACCTTCCCTCCCCCAGCTGATGGGACTCTTGCTGTCTTTTTCCTCCCTCCCTTTCATACATCTCCAGCTTCCTTCCCTTCCTGGTGTTTTCTCCACCTGCCTTTCACTCTCTTATGCATAGAAATGTATCTCCCCCCATCTCCTCCTCATGGGTCACTTAATACTGCCTTCAAGTGTCTGCAAACCTGAGGGTGACTTCATTTCTGCTCAGCAAACAAAAGATTCGTTAGCTAAAAGATCCACCCTCTTTACATTTCTGTGACACAACAAAATGTTGTCAACCTTGGTATCTAAGGCACTGCTGGGTAAAGATTTTAAATGCGGTTTTGTCATCTCAGGAAATAATCGCTAGTACTCAGAGGTAGAAAAGTCAATGCCAATGCTTCTGAAGCTCTCTGCCTTGTGGTCAGCACATAAGATCTCAGATTTCTCATCTGTGCCAGTCATTTCCATTTTGTACATTTTTATCTGTGGAAACTTGACATTATCCTTTGTTATCTGGTATTAGTGCCAGTCACATCAAAATGGAGGTCCCTTCTGCCACACACCTGCCCCGGGAATAGAGGCTCCTCTGTTTCTGTTGATGAGGAAGCTAGTCACGGTATTAAGAAGTTGAAAAGTGCTATTTCCCTTTCATACCTGGCTGAACCCCAAAGAAAAATACTGCCTTCATAAAACCAACCATAGAAGCCTATTATATTCCTTCTATTTTTCTTTTGCTTCAAGGCAAATCTTATTACTCTCTTTTATTGAGTAGATTAGAAATCTAAGACTTTTTCTTTGACACCAGATGTGTGGATTTTATGTTTGGAACTTCCTTTTCTGTTTTACTCTTTCTATTATTAAGTAGAAATATAACTCTTGAGCATATTACTTTTTAAAAATGCAGTCCAACATGGAACCAGAACTATTTCCCCCCAAACACCTATGTTCTATGGTCTTAGATTTCTGTGAAGACCTATTTTAAACTTGATATAACTGCAAATCCTCATTGGTTCTATGAGCACTCATCCCTCAGGTAGGTAGACTATATTTTCTTAATTTATTATTCATTATATTTAATAATAAGGGTGAGCCAAGATATATAAAGTACAAAGAAAATTAGAATCTTTCCATTAAAGGACTATTTTGATTTCTCCACGTGAAGATTGCTGTGAAAAAATAGCCTTTTAAAAACAATATTCCATCCATGATAAATATTTGCATTCTAAGAAAGTCAGGTGTTTGCAACAAAATCCACATATTTTCTTTGGAAATTGAATAGAAATTCCCAGAATCTCTCCTCAATAAGATTTCTGCTCTAACCTTGAATAATAAAACTGCAATTGTGTTCCCTCTGTTATCACATAGCACTTTAAGCCTATTCCTAGTACTGCATTTACCACATTATAATGAAATTATCTGCTTAAGTAAACCCCTGTAAACATGCTTTTCTGAACTGGACTTTGGTGATAAACCATCAGCTCATACTGAGATATGCTGTAATAAATAGCCCTGTTACATTTGCTATAAAGGATACTACTGAAAATGTTCTTCAGTATACCACATAGTATTGCCTTTGGAGGAGCTCTGAGGTTTTTTTTTCGTTGTTGTTGTTTGGCTTTATGTCAAGAATAGGTATGTTTTTCTTGAGCAATTGGTCTGCTTTTATCTGATAGGATCTGTGGATTGTGTAACTGATCATGTTTTTTCCCTTTACAGAGATTGCTAAAAATTTTAGAGCCAAATTCCTGGTAGATCCTTAGCAAATACACGTAGGTCTTCATCATGTTTATTTTGTGTATTGGCCTGCCTCTATCACATGAGCCCATCATTCCTTTCCTTTTGCCTTCTCTTTCTCACTTGTTTCTAATGGACTTTATTTCCTTGTGTTGTACTTCTCTTTGTTCTCTGAAAGTCCCTTTGAAGAAAGGCATGAGAAGAAAGACATATCTGCACCTTTCTCTCATGAGGCTATGAGCTCCTTGGAAGTGGACTGGGCTGTTTCTTTGTCACTTTGCACTTGGATCTGGAACAGACTTATTGTATGCTCACTGAATATTTTTGGAAGTAAGCTAAATGAAGTTGCCATCATATAAAAGAGAGCAATCCTCTGGTAATTTGAGCAATGCCAGTCTTTTCTCTCATGGTAAGACAAAAGAAAAAGACTGTGAATTTAATTGTCATCTATAAACAAGAAGGTAGAAGATACTCCCTATGAGTCAAAGATAAATAGATGAACTTGATCTAAAGTTTCTTCTTTTTTAACCTGTTGATGCTGTGCTCATGACAATTTTGTGGCTTATAAACCAAGGAAAATGAAAGATGCTTGTTGTCCATCTATCGCAGAGCTTTGCACATAATTGGTATGCGATAAATACATGTTGAATTAAGCTTACCTCTTTGAATGTTAGGTTGGGAAACAGTCATCTAGAATGCTTTTCAGGAAATGTCTGGAACTTCTTTTTTATCAGACTGAAAATTAAAAATGTCCCAGGACACCATTAACTTTCCAATTTAAGATTGTTGATTTAATCCAGAGTCATACAAAAGACATCTAGCTCACTGGCCAATGTTTTTTGATAACAATATGCCATTTCACCTAGAACTTCCAAATCTTGATTTATAGTAGATTAATGTTGTTCCTAAAAAGTAAACAAACCAACATGGCAAATATTGGGTTCCTTTTACCCTTATGGGCTTTAGGATACAAAATTCTAGCTATTTATGAATATTAAAATTTATGGTATAGATCAAAACAGAATAACATGTTGGTTGGATGGCTTTTCTTTAAGATCAAGATTTTTCTTTAAGTCCTATGATTTCTTCCCTCAAAATGCCTCCCTAATTCATCCTTTCCTCTTGGTTCCCTTTTTAATCCCTTAATCCCAAATTCTCATGATCTCATCCCAACAATGATAGATTTCCAGCTGACTTCCCTGTCACCACTTTTTCTATCAAATTGATCCAGAATGTCACCGTCAGATTATTCTTCCAAATATTATTTGCATTATGTCATTTGTTATCTAGTAACTTACAATAAGTTCTTATAGCTGGACAAATCAACTTCAAACCTGGGCAAAGCATTGTTCCTTATAATCTCCTCCCATCCTGGCTCCCAGCTTTGTACACCAGAGTGCGCTCTGTGGCAACCTTAGCATTCTGCGTGGGGTGCTGGTTTTGACTGTCCCTTTAAGGTATCCGTATTTTCATGTAACAGGAAGTGGGGTGTGGTTTGTTCTTGGATGAGACTTAAGTTGTATGCTGAAAACAGTTTATCCTTGACCTAGAACTAGCACTGCTTTTAGGGAAAAAAAATCTTGTTTACCGTTAAAATGGAGAAAGTTAAATAACACTCATGGTTAAAAGGAAAAAGGATAAACAGCAATAGGCAATGCATATAAACTTTAAATGCTCCTGGTAATAATAATAATATTAATAGCTATTATTTATTGAGAGCTTACTATGTGCTAGGGGGCACTACACAAACATTGTCTATCTGAACTCTGAAATAGATACCATTAATATCCCCATTTTAGAAATACCTTGCCCAAGATCACACAGCTAGTAAGCCAGGACTAAAATCCAGGAAGTCTAGTTGCATATATTGACTCCTAACCACAAAACTGTAATAACTCTACTTTTTTGACAGCCCACCTGTGTCTTGAAGTAATAACTCTTGATAGATCTAAAGCCAGTATCTACCCTGAAACCTGAGAAATGGCTGCTTTTGGAAGCAACGAAGAATGTTTTGCTCTTATGCACAAGAAGGAATTCCCCCTATCTTGAAGGAAAAGGTTTTTTTTCTGGACAAAACCATGCTCTAGCATGGGCCCAAGCCTGACATAGGTAGTCCTCTTACCACCCTTGTTTTCACTTTTGACCAGCTCCTTTAGTCATTGCTCAGTTGTTTCATTCAAAAAGAAACCCCACAGGTTAGCAAGGGTAGTGTTTTATCCCAAACCAGACATTCGCCATATGTGACTCATGGCACTACAAATTTGAGATTGTTATAGAATTAGTTCGGAGTGGAGTCCACGCTGTGTTCCTCTGTGGGAGCCTCTTGACTAAACCCAACTTGACAATTTTAGTGGTGTGAAAATGGCCCAAGTGAGGAAGACTGCAGAATCAATGCCTCAGCATTTAAAGTAGAGGCGTTCAGTGGAAATGTTATCACAACATACAAGTAGAGAATGATGACTGGGTGGTCAACAGAACATAGGAAATGGCCAGACCTGGAATTTCAGGAATAAAGAGACACTGTACATGGGATGTCGTCTCCCTTGCCTATCACAATGTAACCAACTCCCCCTGGCTCACAAGAGCCAGTAGTGGGTTGCAGGTACCGCTTTCCAACCTTAAATTCAGCAGCTCTTGTTGATAGCCTGAAATTGGCCACAGTAGGAGTATTTATACCATGGGCAACTGGGAACGCTACAAATCAGGGCTCCTTCCCACTTCTCTCCCCAGTGGGTTTAGCAGCAGCACAGCACTAAAACTACCCCAGTAGTTGCTTAAAACAGCAACTACTTATTATTTCTCACAATTCTGTGGGTTGACTGGGCTCATCCGGGCAATCTGTTCCATGTGGTGAAACTGTGGTGACTCATATGGCTGTATTCAGCTAGGATAGGATTTCTCAACCTTGGCGCTAGATTTGGGGCTGGATAATTCTTTGTTGTGGAGGCTGTCTTGTGTGTTGTAGGATGTTTAGTAGCATCCCTGGCCTCTACCTACTAGATGCTAGTAGTGAAACCCCAAAAATATCTCCAGACATTGCTAAATGTCCTCTGGGGGCAAAATTACCCAGGTTGAGAACCACTGAGCTTAGCTGAGGCTGAAATATCAAAGACGGCTTCTCATCTTCCAGTGTCTAGGATCCTTTATTAAAGAAAAATGTATTCATGATACTTGTTAAAGATGGTGAAGCAGACTTTCTTCAGGGGCACTATTATAATGGGGTTTTGTACCGTGTTTCCCCAAAAATAAGACCTACCCATAAAATAAGCCCTAGTAGGGTTTCTAAGCATTTGCACAATATACGCTTTACCCTGAAAATAAGACCTAGTGATGGGCATGGCTATGCAGCGTATCTGCACAACCTATGCATTTCGTGGCAGAGCGGGAAAGAAGAGGAACAGCCCTTCTCATCTGCCCCATGAGAGCTCTATTGCTCGACATGAGAGATTGGGGCCAATGGTTCTAAAGGAAATAGAGTCGCAAGAAATTCAGGATGGAATTCAGGCTTTGGAGAGTTATGATGATATTCCAGATGAATATGACTTAACTATATTTGAATAAATGTAGATTGTTGTACTGTACTTAAAAAAAAAACACATCCCCTGAAAATAAGCCCTAGGGTGTCTTCTTGAGGAAAAATAAATATAAGACCCTGTCTTATTTTCCGGGAAACACGGTAGTAGGGGAGCGAGATTGTACTCAATTCCAAATACAACAAGGAAAAGTAGGAATTTATAGCCAAGGAGGAAGGTGGGGGTCACTGGATGAAAAATTACTAAGAGGAAACACCAAGGTGAGGGGGATTCTGACTAACTGATTTGACCGGATTTGTGCTGAAGGCAGGTCAGGGTGATCAGATCACAAAAGTCAGAGATTTTTATAAAACTGAAACTTCTTGCTAAAAGTAGACTAAGCAGGCCAAGGACAGAATCCAAGGTTGAGGTCTTGTCAAAAAGAGGCCTCAAAGGAGCCTGACTCAAGTTTGGTCAAGGAGAAAGTCTTTGCTACCTTCTCCATGGAATCTCTCATCATTCTGTTGTCTGGCTCAAGTTTCTTTTCAGCATGGTGGCTGGCTTTTAAAAGAGCAAAAGCAAAAGTTAGGGTCCCAAATTGGAGCAACTGCACTTTTGCTGCATTTCTAATTAGTCAAACCAAGTCACGGGCCAGGTCAGATTTAAGGGGAGAGGAAATAGACTTCACCTTTTGAAGAGAGGAATAGCAAATTTGTGTTTTTCTTTAATCCATGAAGTACCATGTTTGCATTCAATATCTTAGAAAAGATATTCCACAGGGCTGGGCATGGTGGCTCATGCCTGTATCCTAGCAATCTGGGAGGCCAAACCGGGAGGATCTCTTGAGCTCAGGAGTTTGAGACCAGCCTGGGCAAGACCAAGAGCCTGTCTCTACTAAAAATAGAAAAAAAATAGTCAGAGGTGGTGGTATGTCCCTGTAGTCCCAGCTATTTGGGAGGCTGAGGCAGGAGGATTGCTTGAGCCCAGGAATTTGAAGTTGCTGTGAACTAAGCTGGCGCAAGGGCACTCTAGTATAGGTGACAGAGAAAGACTCTGTCTCAAAAAAAAAAAAAAAAAATTCCACAGGAGAGAAAATCTTAAGACATAACTCTCTTCAAGATCAAAAGAAATTAACTCTAGTACATAGTAGTCCTTATTACTGGACTAAAGGTGAAAGTGATTGTTCATGTGATAGTAAATGCTTGTTCAACATAACAATTACAGCATCACTGAAGTTTCTGAAAACAGAAGCACCATTGTGAATGTTCAACTAATAGTTCACATCACTATTAGTACTTAATGCATTTATATCATACAATATTTGGAGTTTATAGAGTTTTAAAGATATTTCCAAAGAAGATTTCTAAAGAACTGGTTGTTTACAAGACGGATCCAATGTCTATTTTTTCATTTGAGTTGAATCAACTCACTCGAATGCTAGTGCTAGAAATAGATATTTTTTGTTCCAAGGCACTATTTGCCAAAAAAAAAGTATTTAGCAGGACTCTATTTCCTCAGAATGTTAATGGGCATTACATGTAAAGGGGTTTATAAGTTGTATAAATTTGGGAAATTCCAAGTTAAGAGTAAACAGGTTTCTTTACTGCTGGACATCTTAGAGTCTTTACTATGCAAATGCATATTGTGACTCATAAAATATACAGTGTTTCCTAGACTTATTTAACCACAGAAATAGAGGCATATCTTACATAACTAGTGTTCCTCAGGATACTCTTGGTAGAAATTGTTCCAAGTGGAAATAAAAGTGAAAGAGAAATCTTGAGAGAGAATTCTAGTCAAGATCGATCAAAATTAACTCCAGAAACAAGTGCAGCAGTAGCCTTGGCACTTAGAAAAAAATAGGTATCCTTGAAGCAGACCCTCACATCCAGTAATGTACTACACTGATTGTGCTTGTTCCAAAAGTCAATAGTGCTTTAAATACAGGGGCCTGAAACACTTTAACCAAAGATGTTTTGCAAAGGTTATTGTAAATTCATGAAATTTAATCATCCAAGATCATCAAAGATTGATTAGTTGAAACAGCCATGTAGAAAGGAAGGATCACAATAAGTTCTTGCCTTTTCACACCCTTCTTGTCTTATAAACTAAACTTGAAGCCCTTGGAAATTAGAATTTAGTTGCAAGAAGTATTTAACATTTTTCTGGCAGGTAGCTTCTAAGGTAGATTTTAAGTATCCCCATCTCCTGGTATTCATGCCTTACATAGTCTCCTCCCCTTGTGTTTGGGCTAAACCTAGTGACTTGCTTCTCAGGAATAGAGTATGGCAAAAATAATGGATGTTAACTTCTGAGATTAGGTAACAAAAAAAACTGGCTTCTGCCTTGTTAACTCTCTTGTGCTCTCTGGCTTGCTCACTTGGATGAAGCCAGCTGCCCTGTTGTGAGCCACCCCATGCTGGGCCTTATGTGGCCAGGAATTGAGGGAGGCCTGCGGCCAGCAGCCCAGGAGGAACTGAATCCTGCTCACAGCCTCGGGAGTGAGTTTGAAAGTGGATCCACCCCCAGTGGACACGACTGCAGCCTTGTGAGCGATCCGCGCTAGAGGACCCAGCTAAATCACGCCTACATTACTGGGTAATAGAAACTGTGAGCTAACAAATGCTTGTTGTTTTAAGCTGCTAAATTGTGGGATCATTTGCTAGGCAGCAATAGATAACTAGAGCAGTATTAAAAGAGCCATTTAGAGATGGCCAATACTGTCTTATCTAAGTCAAATCTCACAGATAGCTTAAGGAAGGACTAAAAGCACTGTGGTTAAATCATGCTTTAGAATGGCAGGATAGAAAAATAAATGCTGCTTTAATTGGGAAGAAACACAGGGGACCTTGAAGATAAAACCTAGGTGACGATAAAATCTAGGAAACCTGCTTACCCTTAACTTAGAATTTCCCAAATTCTAGATTTCCAAAAGAATTTCACTGAGTCTGTGAGTTTTCAGTGCCACTTTCAGAGGAGATAACAGAAATATTAGGCGTAAAACTCAATCATTCCATGGCCAATACAGTTGCTGAAGAAGATATTATTGTCATATGGTTCCTTGTTATGCAAAGCTAACATAATACAGAGCCATCCCCTTTTGATTTTAAATATTACGCTAGCTATGGGGAAAGGGTGTTATGTCTACCAAGGACATATGGATGTGGTTTTAGAAGGCACCATTTTTTTTTCTCTTGAGGTCTGGCTTAAATTAATCCCTTTAGGTGCTCCTCCATAGGTTTTTTTAGTCTGCAGATAGATATTAAACACTTACTATATGCCAGGCACTGTTTTAGGCACTGAAGATTCAATAGAAAAATCCTCACCCTCTTGAAACTTACATTCCAGTGGGGAAAGACAGACAGTAAACAGTAAACAAACATTAAAACAACATAAATCATGTAGTAATAAAAATTTAAAAAATAGAGTATAGGAATGAAGTACTACTGAGGAAAAGAAAGCAGAAGAGGGGGATAGGGAGGGTACAGTGAGTTCTGGCTTCCTTGTTGGTTATCAAGGCCTGGACTATAACCAGCTGCGTGTCCACAGCACGGGACCCATCTTCATCCAACTGTTTTCCAACACTGTCCAAAAAACCCCAGAGTCTCTGTGGCTTCCTCTCTCTCCTCTGTATGGTCCATACTGGTTCTTGCTTTCATGCCTTTTTTAAAAGGCTTCCTATGAAGTCTTCTTTGACAATTCTAGCCTTCCTGGCCCCTCTATATTCTGGAGATCTGGGGGGACCATCCCACCTCCAGAACAAAAGGAAACAAAACAGAATATAATCACCCTCACCCCCACATAAATATATATGTGTGGTACTTTTGTTTTCAGGCTAATAGTTATTAAATTAATGTGTATTTGTTTCACCTGTTTGTTGTGCTGCACATCCCCCTTTCCGAATTTAAGGTCTTTGAGTTTGATGTGTTTGTTTTTTGCATGTTTATGGAACTTGCAAACAAAGCATTCTTGATGGTATATTGATTAAGAAGAAATATAAAAGTCAAAAGATATGATCTCCCAGTCTTTGGACAACTTCAAATATATTTAGGGAGATACACGGTGCTCTCCCTGAGGTAAGAAGACAGTGGAAAGACAGCCAACAAAAGCAAATACTTAATGGCATAGTATAGCAAATGTCTTTCAGATCTTTTCTTTCTTTCTTTCTTTTTTTTTTTTTTTTTTTGGCTTTTACCCACAATGAAAAATGGATTTTACATCATGACTCAGTATATAATATTCACATACATTATCTTTGTGTACGTGTGTACAACCTAAATTTTACAAAATATTTACATTTTACAAAACAATATTTACTTTTTATATGCAATGCATGTGGATACTTTCTCTTTTGTTCTTGTTTTCCAAAAATGCTGATGGAAACCCTCTGAATTGATTCTATAACGCACCAACAAAACATGACCCACAGCTTGGAAAAAACTGGTGTAGCCAGGTGGTGAGTATAGGGAAGTGTGTGGACAGAGAGAGTGTGGAGTGGTAGGAATGCAGGGATGTCTATCTTGAAAAGATTATACTTGATCTATCTCTTGAAGGAAGTGTCCTTTTGGGATTATTGGGGTCTAAGACAGTGTTGATACTGAGTTAATACAGCAGTATGAACGAGGAAGGCACAAAGGTTGAAATAAGCAGTAAGTTCACAGGTCACTCAGAACAGAATTCTGACCCCTTTTTTATGATTGCTTTTATAGATTATGGAAATAATGTAAGAGTGATAACCAAAGGACTGAAAAAAGATTTTAAGGGCATATATTTTAGAAAAAATATTAATATTTGTAATTGGGAACAGCCTAATGGGAGAGCAGATCTATTGCATTTAATAATCAACAATATTATTTGCATTAATATTCCATATTCCAAAGTTTTTACAATCACAATTATCATTATATGTGCATAGTGGAGGTTATTTCCAGAAAAGAGAACTGATGCATAAAGGCAATACATTGTTCAAGGCACACTTACTTGAAGTGACTTTATAGCAGATTAGCTTTAGTACCTTTTAGCTTATGTTTCAGTTGTCAATACATCCTTGTGTGCATTACTGTGTTATCTTCAGGATTCCCTTTGAGTTCCTATATGAATTTTGGATCAAGCTGCATTTTAATACTCAGCTTTTCACCTTCTGTTCTGTCTTCAAGAATACTTAATACATGTTGTATACCTTAACCCTAACCCAAACTGAGCTGACCCCAAGAGCTCAGAAGATAGGCATAAAATGTCAAATGAACAAAACTAGAATACTGAAACAATGATTACTTATTCCAATCCAACCCTAAACATTAGCACACCTCTTTCTCAAGGGTGTAAATTATTTGTTTGCCTTTGATGGCCTTACTTTGTTGCTGGGCTTTATTTCATTTTTTTGCAGAAAACTGAGTGATGGTAGGGGGTGGAGTCTGGAGGAAGGAAACCTGGGATAGAAGTCTATTTCAGAGCACATGAGTTGTTCAGGGAAACTAAAAAATGAGAAGCCAAGTGTAGATGTACAGAGCACAGTGGCTTCTTAGTTTCCTAGAGCTCTTTATATAATATTTCCTTCTGGAAGTGTCTGAGGGGAGGGCTCTGTCCCACTGTCAGCCATCTTTTGTTCTTGCTGTAGGTTTTCTCTTTCACCTTCAGAAATGGTGGGAAAATGTGAAAGAAAAGGTCCCGGGCAGCAGGATTCCTGTGAAATTCCACACCTTGCATGGAACATAGGAATTGGAGTCCTTTAGCTTTACCTAAATTTTGCTTCTAATATCTTGATTTTAGTATGTTATCTTTGTAGCAATAGAATCAGAACTATTTTCTCTGCATCAGATTTGACTAAGACTAAAAATAGATGAACGAGGTCGAGCATGGAAGTGGCCCAGCTTCTCCTTTTCATTTTGTTTCAGTTTGAATGAGGAGGTGGCTCACACAGTTAACCAGAACAGCAGCTGGTTGGATGTCTGTGTGCTTTTAGCCAATTAGGATATTTTTGTGGGAAAGTTTCCAATTCTTAAGTCTCAGTTAAGGAGAGGTGGGAGGCAGCTGGTGTGAATGTCTGTCTGCAGGGTACATGCGCACTTACTCTGATCCAATATGGCACGACAGCAATGTGCTTATTCAAGAAAACAATTATCTCAATTTTCTTGTACTCTAAAACATCTTCGTCTCTATCATTAAAAGAAAAAGAGAAAGAAAAGCTAATGGCACCCAAATATTTTGCGATCTCTCAACCACCTCTAGTGAGGCTTTTTAGAAATGAAGTTAAACAAAGTCTAAAAGGGCAACAATAACTCCTAATCTTCCTGTACTCCACTGTCCCTCTCCTGAAGTCTCTATTTCATTAACTACCATCATCATTTCCTCTGTCTATCAGCATTTCTTGACTTCACTCTGTCCTTCATCCCTTGTTCTTCTAGTGGCCACCAAATCACTATTAAGCTGTCATGGTGAGGAAGGTACAGGGAGCACATGGACACAGAAGACTTCCTAGAGGATTGATGAGTTAGCTGAGACTTTAAGGTTTAGAAAAATGTAGCCAGAAGAAGAGTGCTTTAGGTATTTTCCATTCGACAAATTCTTACTGCACATTTACTATGGGTCAGGCTTATGCTAGACTCTGCAGAGTCAGTTAGAAGATGGACACAATCCCTGCTCTCCTAGTATTAATACTTATAGGATGTTGAGGTAGGGGAAAAATAAACATGAAAATATAAGAACGAAATATCTATCTACGTGTCTATGTAACTATCAATAAAGTCCTCTGGGCCACTCTCCTTTACTGTACGTTAGGGAGTTAAAAGTGTCATCATTTTTTCCCTACAAAACTGTCTAACCAGCAATTACTTCTGAGTATCCAGGGCTCTTTCCTGCTGCTCCAGGCTCTGCTACCGCTGCCCAGAGCTCCCAATCAGAATCTCCCCATTAGGAGAATGTGGGGAGCCTACTTCCTCTATCCTTTCCTGTCTCTATCTCTATGCTTCACAACAGGGTCACAGAGCCTTTACTGAGCAGCTGGGTTAATTACACATTACACTATAAAAGGAGGACACTGTAAAATTGTCAGCTCAACTAGTCATTCCTCCATAGTTCATGGGAGAAGAACCTAATTTATACACTCAAAAAATTTATGCTAGCTGTTCCCTGAAGTGGCTGAGATAGATAAAATCAGTCTATGAAGGTTTCATTTGAGTGAGAGGGAAATAGGCAAGAAATATGTAAATATATATGTTGCCAACATAATTAGAAACGGACAAAAGAAATAAACAGGGTGATACTTCTGATAGCTTTTCTGGGAAGGTGTCTCTCTGACAGCACTCTGAAGGAAGTGATATATCTGAGCTGAGACCTGAGGGATGGGCAGGAGGTGGCCTGTGAATAGAGCTGCAGAAATCGGAGAGGAAGCTCTTCCCAGGGGTTCCCTGTCCTCAGGTAATTTCCTCTCTTCACAGGTGTCACCTAATCTCTTCTTGCTCACAACCTGGCCACCTATCTTTCAGGACAGCTCAGTCTGACCCACGAGAATGGGTTTCCTCCCAGGCAGGCCTGCTTCATGGTCGCAGGCAACACTTAGTAAGTCCCTGGATGGCGGGTCCTGTTTGAATGAACTGTTTCACCACCACCGTGAAGGCTTCCCATTCAGGACCCTGCTGTTCAGCCCATTGTCTAGGGACATTTCTTTCATTACTGTTATTGAATGGCATAGCCTTTGAATGGATTATTAATCCGAAATCCTTTGTTTTCAATTCCTGTTCGTCACCCGGTTGATTTCCCAGACCATATTGTTCTAAGCCTCAACTGCACTAAGGTCAGGAGGCCACCGAATAACTTCACACGCCGCGGTCAACACGCCGCGTTTGCTGCCACCTCTAGAACGGCGGCTCGCAGACGCCAGGCAGCTCCGGAGGCCCGGGTGCGGGCGCCGGGATGACGTCACTGAGGCGGGCGGCCCGCGCGGGCCGTGACGTCACGCGGGCGGGCCTGCCCGCCGTGAGGTCACCGGGTGGGCGCGGCCAGGCCGAATCCCCAGTGTCGTCACGGGAGGGGGCGGGCCCAGAGCGTGTCAGCGCAGCCGAATCAAAACAAGCCGGACACCCGCCTTTTCCCTCCTGCTTGGGAGCGTCTCGCTCGCGCCCCGGGCCCGCGGCGCCCGCGCGGCTGCGAGCCTCGGTGGCCGCGCGCCGGCTCCAGGAAGCCGGGGAGGGCGCGGCGGCCGGGATGGCGCGGCGCGGGCCGCGCGGCTAGACGGGCGTCGAAGGAGCCACCGGCCCGCGCCCTCCGTCCTTTCCCGGCGCCGGCTCCGCGCGGGGAGCGGCCGCGCCGCGGGGAGCCGCCTTCGCTGACGCCGGGCACCTGGACGCTCGCGAGCGAGATGCCCAACCCCAAAAACAGCAAAGGCGGCCGCAAAAACAAGCGCGCCAACAGCAGCGGGGACGAGCAGGAAAATGGAGCCGGGGCCCTGGCAGCGGCGGGCGCGGCGGCCGGGGGGGCCCTGGCGGCGGCGGCCGGCTGCGGGGCGGCGGCGGCGGGCGCGCCGGGCACTGGCGGCGCGGCGGGCGCAGGAGGCGCGGGCACTGGCGCCGCGAACGCCGCTGCCGCCGCGGGGGCTGCAGCCGCGGGCGACGCCAAGAACGGTAAGACGGGGCTGGCGGGGCGAGCGCCAACTTCCTGCCCGACGGGGACGGCGCGGTGGCGGGGCCCTGGGTGGCGCGGGCGATGCGTGGACAATGCGAGAGTCAGGAAGTGCTCACCCCGCCCCTCCGCCCCGCCGCGGCTGCCCCTTCGCGGTCCCCACGCCTGGCGGCAAGGACTGATGTGCGGCCCCTGCGCGGCGTCCGCGCCCGGGGCAGCCCGCGCCCCAGACCCCGAGGGGCGCCGAGCTGCGGCAGCGCTGCCCTCCGGCCCTGCCGGTGCTGACGGAGCCAGGGTGCGTGCCGGGGCCCGAGGGAGCAAAGAAGGAAGGAAGGAAAGAGCTGCCCAAGTTGAGAAGAATGATCCGATTGAAAACTTAGGCTCCAGTCCATTCTCCCCGGTGCTCCCACGCAGCCGCCTGTTCCCCGGAGTGGAGAGCCTGAATGCCCAGCGCAGCCAGGCTTGCTGGGTTGAGTGCCACAGGTGAAGAGGCCCCGAGACATGTTTTACTGCAGGGCGTGTGTGTGTGCGTGTGTGGAGGGGTGCTCTTTAATTCGCTCACTTGAGGAAGGAAGAGAATCTGAACTTGACTTCCGTTCCCAGCCCGGAGTTAAAAAAAAAATCTTCCTCTGTATAATTCTGCTTGACATTTTTAGTAGGAAGCCTGATAATCTTAGGTAGTGCCTGAATGCTGCTTTCGAGGGGACACTTAGGAAATAGCCAAGATGTGACAGGGTATCTGTTCTCACTACAGAGACGTGGTTTTCTTTAGACGGTACTGGGGCAAACACTTCACTTGTCTGGCCAGTTCTTTGAATTCCTTTGGTCAGGCAGTTTTTCTGGGAAGAGAATGTAGGTATTTTTTAATGAAGGGAGGTTTAGAATTGTTATATCTAGATTTTTATTTACAGCTTCAGCTTTTGAAGCCATTCTTAATGTAGATCAGTGACTTTTCAAACAGGGCACCTGCACTTCTAAGAACCCCACAGTGCTCTGAACATAGGCGATTGAACGTAGCCTATTGGAAACAGAACCATAGGTCCCATTGGCTGTGTCTATGCAATATTGAACTAGGAAGATTGATTTATTTATTTTCAGGAACAAACTTAACTCCATTTGTGAATGTTTGAGAATACAACTTTTGCCCAGCCTGTGTGTTCTCCATGTTCTTCTTCTTCTTCTTCTTTTTTTCTTGGCTCTAACCTTCGTTTTGGTATTGATGTGGCAGAGAGAAAGGTGCACAGACTCTGAATAAGACAGCCAACTTGCTCCGCAATTTACAAGTTTATTATCTTGGGAAGGCCAGTCCTTCTGAGCCTCAATTTACTCATCTGTAAAATTGAAGAAAACAAATTATACTGGCCCACTCATAGTGTTATCTCGTAGAGTGTCCCTTCCCTGTCAAGTCCCCAGTTATTTTAAAGGCTTGTTACATATGTAATGAGCTTAGTAAAGTCCCTCATAAAGAGTACATGAACAGTGAAGGATAGCTATCATTTATTCATTCAAAAAATATTAACCACTTACAGTGTTCTAAGGACTGTGTTAAATACTTAGGGATGTAGTGGTAATCAAGACAGGACATCCTGGTCCTCCTGGAGCTTGCATTCCTGTTCTGGTGATGGTTCTGGTTTATTGTGCTATTTTTTTTTTTTTTTTTTTTTATTGGCCTGTGTGGAAGCTTCAGGTTGGCTATTTGCTTTTTGTTTTTGCTCTAAAAGATAAGACTACTATAAGGTGGTATGAGGGAAACTTTTTCTTAGGCTGGTGGTACCTCTTAGTTTGTAAGCATTAAATTGGTTGTGGTGCCCCTGTTATTACTCTCTGAAATAGCAAACGCAGGTGCATTGAGCAGTGCTGTATGTATTTGTGGGAAGCTGTTTATTTCTGATTAAGAGCTTATTAAGTGAAGGGAGGGAGAGAAAGAAATGGGCCAAACATTGCTATAATCAGGATCAGAGAAGGTACAACTTATGTTAGAGTACTGAGGTGAATTTTATGATGTCCATTTCTTGGTTCTGTCATGGCGTGAAGTCTCAGTGAGTGATACACCTTGATTTGAAGAACCCCTCACTGCAGTTCTGTGGTTCATGATAACTGAACATGGATGCTAAGGCATCCTGTGTTCAAAATCAATGAATAAGGAAACTATTAATACAAATATGCCCTTTTTTTGGCTATTATAAAGCTATGCTTTATACTGTAGGGGTATGGGAGAGGTGGCATTGAATTTTTAAAGGAAGAGGCAACAGATGAGTAAACTCTCAACTAAGACTCAATTTTATAATTTTAAGATGACATTAATTGGACTATCTTTAGTATTTTAAAATATAATATTTCAGTTTTTTTCTTAATTATGGCATTACATCTTGTGATTATGAATATTGCAAATCAAAATAATTATTCAAAGGAAGGAGATAATCTACATTCTGTTAAACTTTTAAATGGTTTGTTCTCACTGTTGAAGTCAGTTTTTATCTGCATCTGCAAACATGCAAACTTAATGACTTAAAGTTAGTAGTTTTCTTTGTAGTTTATAGGATGGTTTTATGTCTTGTAGCTCTTGGGCAGTGTGGCCAGTAGGGCAGGGTAATATTTAGCTCTTAGTTGTTCATTGTTTGTCAGTAGGTGTAAATAACTACTTATTCTGTAAAAGATTTGCTAGCTAGGGAAAGCTTGGGGAAGCTATGGTATGGTTATAGTTGAAGAAGCTGAACCGGTTGCAATTGTGCATCTTGAGTAAGTTGAATATTAATCATAAGACTATTGTGCCTCTAATAAGAAATTTTATTAGATACTAGTTTTTAGATGCTAGTTTTTGAGGCTTTTTGCAGGGATTAGAATAAAAGACAAGGAAGCATGAGGAAGTGCCATCCTCCTACATAGTAAACATCTGCCTGCACATATTGTAACATTTTGATGGTAGATGGACAAGTTATTTTTAGGATCTAGTAATCATGTTAGATTATATCTATCTAGTTTCATTCTGGAATTCTGGTTCCATTAGGCCTTTGCTTTTTTGCTTCAGACCTAAAAATATATGAAACCTTGATCATAGTGTAGCTAGTTTTCAGTGGGCCTGGATTCCAAGTTTTTTTTTTTTTTTTTATAAATTCCTGTTTTGTAGATGACCATGGTTCACCACCCCACTCATTACTGACTGCCACCAGCATACCTGGGCTGCTGAGGCTGTCTTAATTCACTCAACAACTCTTTAGTGGATGGAGTTAGTTTACATAATGATTGCCTTTGCATTTGGTAGATCTGGATTCAAATCCTGGCTTTTCAAGTTATTTGCCACATGACCTTGGGCATTTAACTTCTCTGGGCCCTAAAAATTTAGTTTCTGCTTATGTAAAATGGCATTAAAATGGATAGTACCTACCCATTCATATGTATGTTGTAAGATATCTCTCTATATCTATTATATATATTAATATATAAACATATTTATATGTATATGTTAGAGGAGTGCCTGACTTAGAAGCTTATGAAATATTTGCTGTTTGTCATAGATCTTGGGAATAGTCTCTGAAACGGAGGTTTGTGTGTGAGAGGTTTAGTGGGGAGCACTCTTGGTATCATTCCTAGTGGAGGAGAGAGGAGTTGAGCTGTGCTGTGACTGCAACAGACTCCAGCTGATCTCCCAGTGGGGGGCTCTGGGTATGAGGGCAGATCTCCCTCACCTCACTGACTGGCCATTTCGACGTGGACTACCCCAGGAAGAGAACATTACCTTGGGGGTGGCATCTCTTCAGCTGCGAGCTTTTGTGAAGAGGGACTCAGTTGAGAGGCTTCTGCTCTGAGTGAAAGGAGAGCCATTCTTATTCCCCAGGCATCATTAGTGTCTCCACTTAGACCACTAGTACCAGTCACATACAACCCAGGTGTGGGATAAATATTTCTCACCAACAACTGACTAGGCCTTGTGAACCTGACTGGGAGTTAACCATCATTACAACAATGTTTTGATGGGAAAATGTGTTCTGAATTCCATACATCTGTTTACAAGTAGATTTTTGAAGCACCACCTGTTCTCTATGAACAAAATTTGTGTTTTGCTGTATACTTAGGCCACTAAACACACTTTTTATAACCCTAGGTTTGTAGTATACTTTAAATAGTTTTTCTTTTCAGATATTTAATTCCTACTACATTTAAATTTCTTATATTCATCAGAAGTAAATAAAGAGTGTTTGCTGTTTAGTTATCAAGGAATATCTATTAGGGTTTATGGTATTTAGAGCACCATTGTGATCTTGGAAGACATTTCCTTGCTTTATCTAGAAGTCAGTTTTTCCAGGTCTTTAAAAAATATCTGCTCCTTCTGGACATTATCTTTTGACACCCATCCTTTGTAATGAGGGTTGGTTAAAAAAATACTGGCTCACCCATTAAGGATTCATCCTGTGTACTTTGTATTGTAGTGAAGAACTCTTTTGTGCTCTGCTAATGATGATTTATGCACTGTCTGGTCTCTCTCTCTTTACCTGTTACAGGACCTTTGCTTAAGTTCTAGAAATGAAATCTTCAATGTCAGTTTTCCACTAAGTCCATGAGTATATTTCGTTCCACGGAGAATTGAAAACAGGAGATAAACCTGGGAGATCTCTTGTAGTATAATCCTCCTATGAGTTTACTTCAGGCTTTTAGCTATGAATAATTTAAAGGTATACTTGAAAGTATTAGGGGGGGAAAGTCTATTCTGACTCTGATCGCCAAATCTTTGGCATTTTTAAGGGATTTATTTAATTAAAAATATTGTATTGTTTTATCAGTAATAAAATAAGCATTGTGGAATAACTTTTAAAAAAAAAAGGAAAAGTTTTCTTTGACTTTCTAGTCAAACATATAATTCCACCATTTAGAGATAACCATTGTTAACTTTTTTTTTTTTAAAACTAACCTTACCTGGGAAAACCTTTTGATATATATTCTTGCAGCTTTTTAAAATTTTTTCTTATAGACTTCTGAAAGTACATATGTAGTTTTTATAAAAAAAAGTATATATTTTATAATCTGGTTTTTATACTTAAAATATTCTGTGGACATTTTAGCAGAGCAGTAAATATACAGGTGAATTATCTTTTTAAATGATTGCAGGATATGCCCTCATATGTCTGCACCTTGGATAATTTGATCATTTCACTATTTTTTACTTTTAGATTCACATACATTGCTGGGCATTTATTTAGTTATATACTTCCTATAGTTTGTTTCTGCTGCTATAACAAAATACCACAGACTGGATAATTTATAAACAATAGAAATTCATTTCTCATAGTAGTAGAGGCTGGGTAGTCCAAGATCATGGTGCCAGTAGATTCCATATCTGGTGAGGTCCTGTTCCACGGATGGCATTTTCTCACAGTGTCACATGGTAGAAAAGGCAGAAGGGACGAACTTGTTCCCTCAAGTTCTTTAATAATAAGGGCACTAATCCCATCCATGAAGGCAAAGCCCCTGTGGCCTAGTCATCTTCTAAAGGTCCTGCCTCTTAATACTGTTGCATTGGAGTTTAAGTTTCAATGTGAAATTTTGAAGGGACATAAACATTCAAACCATACCCCTTCTTAGGACAAATGCTTACTGTGAACTTGCCATGTCAAAGGACATGCATATTCTTATGACTTTTAATACATGCTGACAGATTGCCCTATTGAAATGTTGTACCAGTTTGACATTGCCGTGGTCACAGTGCCTTTTCTCTATGGTCTTGCCAGTCCCTGGTTCTTATTGTTTAAAAGGTGTGCTGGGAAACTGCTAGTACCCCAAAATGTCTCAGCAACAGGAGAGATCATTTGGATCCAGAGCCTGGAGCAGATGCGATCATACTTAGGGGAACCTTCCAAGGCTGGATTTTTTTCTACTGGGGACTTCTGTGGTCTTTAGTGATTTGGTGACTAACAGGGACTCAGCAAAATATCTGATAGCATTGAATGATATTTTAGTAGCTGGTAGGTTAGCAGAGATGAAAGCATAGCCTTTGAAATTCTGTCTACATCATTATTCTAATCTTACAAAGTAAGTAAGGTCTAGAGTTTTTAAAGTTTTAGTCAAAAAGCATGGGGTTTGAACAGACCTGGGTATAAAGCTAGGTGCCACAACTTACTAGCAAAGCGACTTTGGGGCAAGTTATTTAACCTTTCTCAGCCTCCATTTTCTAAATGCAGCCCTTTGGGTTTGTTTAATTTTTTGAGACAGGATCTTGCTCTGATGCTTGGGCTAGAGTGCAGTAGTGTGATCATAGCTCACTGCAACCTCTAACTCCTGGGCCCAAGCAATCCTGCATCAGCCTCTGAGTAGCTGGGACTACAGGTGCCTGCCACCATACCTGGCTAATTTTTCTATTTTTTGTAGAGACGGGTCTCACCATTGCTCGGGTTGGTCTTGAACTCCTAGCCTCAAAGCAATCCTCCTGCCTCGGCCTCCTAAAGTGCTAAGATTACAGATGTGAGCAACCATGCCCAGCTTGGGGTGTTTTTGAAGGAAAACAATGTATGGGAAAAATCTTGGCTTGGGGCCTGGCAGATATGGAATCCATCAACAATAGCTTTATAAGTTTTGTGCTTTGTTCAACCTTATCCAACTACAAAACTTAAAGCCTTTTTGCTGTTGAGAACAGATGCTGGAAGATATTAAGATGATGGTAAAGGGTCTGTAAATATTAACATAGAAAAAGACCATGGTATATTATATAGGTTGATATTCAGACACTGCTTTGATTATGAATGATCATCTGTTCTTCCCCCATCTTCTCTTTCTGATCATAATTTACCTGGAAAAAATCAGATGATTTAGAAAAAACAAAACAAAACTCCAAAAATTAAATAAATAAAAAGCAAACTGTGAAAATGATTACATCTTTTTTGTATAGAAATAGATGCAAGTAAGTTATTACCTGTGTTACACTAGGGCAGCTGTGAAATAGAGGGCAGGAGCACATGAGGAGGTAAAGTACTGGATTAAATGTAGGGATTGGAATTAAAAATGGGGACATGAAATGAATATGTGGAGTTGATGAGAAGCTGTAAGGATGGGAGGAGCCTACGTATTCTTTGAGGATCAACCAGGGCTTAATATTACTGAGAGTTAAAGATCCTTTCCTCTCTCCAGGCAGGAACTGGAGAGTTCATTTGTTTGTTCTTTCATTGTTTTGTTTATCTATGCACTTACCCATCCATTTATTAAACATTTATTATGTGCCTACTGTCTTCTATGACTAGAAGTACAATGTTGAATTATACTTGAGAACATCAGAATCCACACCCTGGAGGGCTCATGGTGAAGCTGGCAGAGAAGTATGTAAACATCAGGTGCCACCATAATGTGCTGTGGATGCCCAGTAGGAAAAATGATTTGTTTCCTGGAGGAGGGGACATTTGAGCTGAGTCTTGCAGGAAGAGAGGCAGTTAGTTCTGAAAGTAGAGGAAGAATGTTCCAAGCAGAGGGAGGTGGGAGAGGGTCTTGAGTTCTGCTTGCTGCCAGGAGTTTGATGTGGCTGGTGTGAGGTGTAGGTAGGACATGAGGCTGGGAAGGCATAGGGCCAGACAATGAAATCTGCATATTTTGTAGCCAGTGGGGAACCATCCGCAGAGGTTTGTAAGCAGAGACAAGGTCAGCTGAATCTGCAGAAGGGCATTATCATAAATTGTTGATAAACTTGTAAAGTTATTGTATATTTTAACAGAATGAGTATCTTTTGATGCAGCTTGTCAGAGATTGGAGGCCAAACCTGCCATGGACTTGCAATTTTGATTTCTGAGTGAAGTAGGGGGCACGTGGTACATGCTGCTTTTCTGCCCAGCTTGATGGCAGTGTCACAGCACCCAAGGCTACTGTGTGGAAAGTCTGTGTTAATTGTGGGCACTAGCTATCCTATGCTTTCCAAGCCATGGTAGGTAGCCAATTGAAGTTAACTTCAGAGAACTGAATCCCAGGGGGAGGGGTTGGCATCATCTGAGCAGATAGGGTTTTCTCTAGAGAGAGGGGTTGAGGGGATTGTTCCTATGGTTTATTTTTCATACCTTGGTAGAAAGTGTGTATCTCTGTGCCAAGTTGGGCTAATTATCTTGGTTTGTCATTTTTTTTTTTAATCATCAGTTTTAAAATAACACATTCTGGTCAGGGGAGATGTTCATTGTTTTGTATGAAGTGACTGTGTGTTTTAATTTTGCATATTTCAGAAAGCTTCCAGTTTTCAGTGGTTGGTTAAATAGCTTTATTTAATCAACAGGATGTTTTAGCTTGATTATACTTGAGAGCTTTCTATAAATTGGCAAAAAGTGAGTGTGTTTTTAATACTTAAAAATATGTTCTGATTTTTCAGAAGTAGAAAGGGAAAACATTATTTCTACTAAATTATACTTATGAGGATAATACATGAAAACAGTCTGAGAGAGACAAGAAAGATGTTGAGAGGAAGTTTAAAGAAAAATGAGAAAAGAGGAAGTATGAAATATTAGTCATGTAATTTGCTTAGACTGCATTTAATAAGAAAGTTAGCATGGTTCTCATGTATACTCATAATACAGTGTATTTCAAGATATAAATTATTGGGGAGGAAAAACTTTTCTCTGGCCTCTTGGGTTTAGTGATTGAGGGCCTCCATGTTAAATTGGCAAAAGAGAGATTAACAAGAGAAAAGACAAGGTTTAATCATAGAAAAATGTGACTCAAAGGGGTGTTTGGAATTTGGGGCTTACATATCATTTTAATAGGGGAAGGGGGGGGAAGAAAAGGACACTTAGGGAAACACAAATGGCTTTCTGTAAAGATAAATGGGCCCTTAGGAGAATAGATCATGATCATGTCTGTTTAGTGTGGTGTGGAGACTTCTCATCTCTGATGATAAGAGTCAGTCTTCCCTGGTTGCTGTCAGGGAGGGGACTTGGAACAATTGAGTTCTGTTTGGGAGGCTCAACTTTTAGACAGATAGGAGATTTCAGGAACTCAGGTTCTTTCAACTCAAAATAATTTATATGCCACAGTGGCATATTCTGGATCACTTTAAAATATATTGCCTTTCAAATCATATCACTCCTTAAAGAGCAATTACAGATAGAGCAAAAGATGGCCCAAGTGTCATAATTCACAATTTCTATTGATTTCATTTTATTGGAAATTCATTAGAAATGGAGAATGCCTTAAGGTATATGCCTTTATAAAACTGATCAAGAGGATGAATTTAGGCAGAAGTTAGTAGGGTATCAAATTGGTCATGTAAGTTAGGGAGCTATTTGCCACATTTAAGATGTATATTTTTCCCTAGGGGTAAGTATAAGTTTGATTATTCTTTAGATCATGTCCCTTTAAGTTGCAAAAGCATCTCAGGAGAGTCTTTCAACACTAATGTTGAAACTGAATCACAAGCTTTTGTTTTAGTTTTCTAAATGAGCACTCCTGAGTATAATCATTATTTCAGTACAATATTTAGTATGGCACAACTTCTTATTAAAGTAACACACACTACTTGTTATGCCTACCATAGCTCAGTGTCTAGGCAGAAATGGAAACTGGGGAATGTACTGAATCAAGTTCTGGCTATTTTTGATTGGCAGCAGGTGCAGTCTGTAATTTGAGAGGCTAGCCTGAGATGGCTGGTGATGGGTGCCAGAGAACAGACATGGAAAGCTCAGAGCAGTGCTGCCAGAAGCCATGGAGAGAGCCCAGCATTGAGAAGTAGAACATGCCCTTCAGTGGTAGAGGCTGAAAGTGCATATCTAAAATGCAGGGCAGCTCAAAGAGTTCTTCCAAATGGTTTTCAGCTCTCTGATCTGTTCTTATTGGGCAGTGCCCTGTACTGATATGGTTCCACTATATTAGACATGTAGTTTTAGTAGTGAAGGTAATGTGTTACAGTACAGAGCAAATTAGATAAGATTGCTGGGTGATTTGTATATTGGGGCTGCAGAGCCTGCAGAAAAGAGAAGCAGCCATTCCTAGTGACAGGAACAGTGAAGGTACCACAACTGCCCCGATTGAGTGCTTGCTTAGCCAGTTGCGACATCCTGCAGTCTGCAGTCTACATTTGAGGATGAGGACGCTAAGCTTCAGAGATGGGCTTCTTCCCCTTTTGCAGAAAAGGCATGCTTGGAAGTAGAGAAGTGTGTCCGACCCTCATGCTACTGTTGGATCCTAGTTGATGTTGGGTCCATCTTTACTCTCACGCATAATGTGTGTAAATAGTGAAAAATATATGCAGGTTTTTCAAGTCGAGGACTTAAATTCAGTATAAAAACATCAAGGAAGCAATAGGAACTTTTAAATTACTTTTAAAAGGCCTCATGCTTGTCATTCTGGTACTTGAATTGAAATTAAATTTGTAAAACAAGAAAACACTTGACCAAAGAAGTACTTTACTCACACATTGTACACATATGTTGATCTTTTTCCTTCTTCTAATAACAGAAGGACTTCTTGGTCTTGGCATTTTGGAGATTGTGAACATTTGAACTGGTACTTCCTGTTCTTAAGGAACCAGAGTACATAACTAAGATGTGATTGTCTTCTTTAGGGTAAAGTCCTGGAAGTGGGATCACAGGTGTGATACATATTGTCAAACTGCTCTCCAGACAGGGTTTGCCTGTTTATACTCTTTTTTTTATTTTTCATCAGTTCTAAACGCTCTTTGAGTGTTTATACTCTTAACACTGGCAATGCATGGAGTGCTCATTTCTTTACACTCCCTAATGTAAAGTTTGAAAACTGTTTTCAACTTTGACAATCAGATGAAAAATAATATCTCGTTATTTTTATTTGCGTTTGTTGGGTTGTTAGTGAATGAATATCTTTTTATATGTATACTGATTATTTGTATTTTTTTTCCTGTTTATGATTTTTGTCCATTTTTCTAAGATATTTGTATTCTTACTGATTGGCACAAAGATCTTGTATATTTAGGATACCTTTTGACATATGTTTTCCCTAGTTTATTATTTGTCTTTCAGCTTTATTTAAGATGGTCTTTGCTGGCTAGAAGTGTTACAATTTTGTGTGATCACATAACACCCACATAGTGATAGACCCTTAGTAAAGGATGAAGAGGAGAGTGAGGAAAGTTGTGAAATGACTTGTAGGAAAAATGGTTTGGGCATGGCATAAGGTTTTGTTTACTTTTTGTTTTTAATTTGGGAGGCCCTGTTTCTTAGAATTGGTTGCGACCCCTGCCCTGCTTCTGACCCTCTGTGTCTCTGGTCACCATTATCTAGTGGACAACCCAGCTCTGGTGCTCAACACCTGTCTCTTCTTACACTTCCTAAAATCCCCTGTAATTTTTATTCCAGCTACCTAGGACTTTGAAACTTGTAGATAGAGGCTCATTATTTACTTGTAATCACCTCTCCTTAAGAATCAAGCTGCAAACTGAGGCCTCTTGAGACTAAGTTGCCCGTAGTTTGCTTGTGATAAACTAAGTGCTGAGTCATAAGAAAATTCTCATTTTTCTCATTCTAGCACTTGAACTTAAATTACATGTGTATATTAATAAAAATGAGAACATAGCTCTCAATTGAACTGAAAGCTTTTTCACATTCTATGCATCATGCTGATCCTGGCAGCCTTTGTGCCTTCTCGAATGCCTGTGATTTGCAGGAGGTTCCCAGACCCATTGCTTGTGTGAGATTTGGAAGACACAGGTTATAGCTGGAGAACTGGCTATACTATTTTGCAAGGCCATTGACTCTTTCCAAGTCCAAGTTTTATCTGCAGAAAGTGAGGACAACATATTGTTGTGATGAACTTGGCAAACTGTAGAGCTGTTTGAAAAAGCAAATAGTTGTGCCATTATTTGGGGTTTTTAGTGTTTTCTAGGTGAGTTTTTGGTTCTTAGTTTGTGGTGTGGTGGTGTGGCTGCTTCCCAGCTAGTGATGCATACACACTCTGACTTGTTGGAAGAACCCAGGGCAGACCTTGCCTTTCTCCCAGGGAGTTTGCAGTGAATGGTGATCATCCAAAATCTGTATTCTGCTTCTTTGGAGGAGGCTTTCGGTTCTCTGCAAGCTTGCATATGGTAGCTTCTGTTGTGCTGATTTCCCCCAGAGAATCTATAGTATTCATTCCTCTGCTGGTTTCAGGGCAAGCCTAGTTCCTTGATTGAGCCCTTCTGGAGTTATTGCAAAAGGCTTTTCTGACTCCTCAGTTGGGAAGGACTGTGGCAATTGAAGCCTCGGGGAAGGTTCTTTCACTAATGTGAGTGTAGCTGACTTTGGAATTGTTTTGTTGTGATCTGTGAATCATCCTGTCTTCAGTCTCCCCTGGTTTCATTATAACAGCAGAGTCCACTTTGAATTTAACCATTTGATTAACAGAACCTTGCTTTTTGGCTTGTTGTACTGCATGATTTACTGTGTATGACTGGATTAGTAATTATGCCTCACATAGTTTATATTTCAGTCTACTTCAGGCTTTTCTTCTTTCTGTTCTTCACCTGTTTCTAGGGTCACATGTTGTGGGAGTGTTTTAGTGTTGTTGTAAAAGTATTTTGGAATGTTCATGAGACTTTCATTGTATCCTTAACTCTCTTTTAGATTTTGCATTTTAAATTAGATTATAGAATTTTAACTTTATCAAATTATATTGTGGATTTTATCTAAATTTCTATAGGCATGAGATACTGGATACATGTATGTACCGATGTGTGTGTATTAATGTGTATATATGGAATCATTGTATTTCTTGGAATTGGGTTGATAAGAAACAATTCATTAGCTTCATCCATAAAAGATATTCAGATTTGAAATTTTGGACTTTGGAATACATCAGTTTTTCTCATAATTTATTTTTTAATGTTCCATGAGACACATCTAAAGATGACTCCAATTTTATTTGTGTATTTATTTATTTTTAGAGACAAGGTGTTGCTCTGTTGCCAAGGCTGAAATGCAGTGGTGTGATCATAGCTCACTGTAACTTCCAACTCCGGGGCTCAAGCAATCCTCCTGCCTCAACCTCTGTAGTAGCTAGGACTGTAGGCACGTGCCACCATGCCTAGCTAAGTTTTAAATTTTTTGTAGAGATAAGGTCTTACTATGTTACCCAGGCTTGTCTCAAACTCCTGGGCTCAAGGGGTCTTCCAACCTCAACCTCCCAGAGTACTGGAATTACAGGTGTAAGCCTCTGGGCTGGCCCGAATTTTTAAGAAATTAGTTTTAAATGTTTATTTTCTTGATGAATTTGGAAATACTATTTAGAATTCATTTAGAATAGAATTATATACACTTTTATATATTCATATATTTTAATATATTTAATATGACAAATTCTTTTTTGACAAAAAAATTTCTAAGGTTTTTTTGGTATATTATTTTTTTACCTCTAGTTTTGAATGAATAGTTTTGTGTCTTAGAGAATGGCCATTCTATAAAATTATATCTGTATTCCATAAAAGTTAGTAATTAGAAAAGGAATGAATGTCTGGTATAATAACATTGCTCGCCAGCTTGAACTGTCAGTGGAAGTCTGTAACTTTGAGTTCCTTAGTTTTCCTTAGAAAATTGTATGAAATACTCTCTTGAAAACAACTCATATCAAATGTGTACATGTGGCAACTGCTAGGCCAAGACACAGTCATGACTGGTTCTTGGGTGTAGTTTTCATTTTTACTGAGGTATGGATAAGACTTAGACGTGCCCTCTTCTTTGACAAGTCTTTCCTTGTTGCAACAGATTCTGTGGCTTGCTTTGTTGGTTGCTGATGCAGCTTTTCATTGTGGCCCCAGGCAAAAGCTTTGTCTTTTCTCCCTAGATCCCAGCAGATGACTGCCAGAGTGATGGATATAAAGCACTTACCAGGTTATTTTGAAGACAGAGCAGGGGAGCAGAAAGAGTGTATATTTCAGGGAGTTCAGCAGGGCAGAAAAGGCAGTTAGAAAACAAAAGTATAAGGATTTAATTTATTTTGGGGTATGAATAGGGTAAAGAAGTGAATTTAGCTACATCATGCTTAGATTTTATTGATTTAAATAAAGTAGTCTTAAAGTCGTCTTGGGAGTTGGTATGTTAACCCAATCCATTGATCCAAACAGGATACAGGCAAAGGCGGCTGAACTTCTGTTTCTCCCTGTCACTGCTTTTTCTGCAGCCTAATGTGGTATTCTCCATATTGAGAGAATGGTGTTTTTGTTTTTTTTTTTTTTACATTCTTTCCAAGGAAAATTGCTTTATTCTCATTAAATGACAAATGAGCCTTTGCATATGACTTCCTCCCCCTTTTGAGTTTATCAGTTTGATTACTAGAGTAGACTTACTGTGTTGTCTTTTTTTTTGAGACAGAGTCTCACTTTGTTGCCCAGGCTAGAGTGAGTGCCATGGCATCAGCCTAGCTCACAGCAACCTCAATCTCCTGGGCTCAAGTGATCCTCCTGCCTCAGCCTCCCAAGTAGCTGGGATTACAGGCATGCACCACCATGCCCAGCTAATTATTTTGTATATATTTTTAGTTGGTCAGTTAATTTCTTTCTATTTTTAGTAGAGACGGGGTCTCGCTCAGGCTGGTTTTGAACTCCTGACCTTGAGCAATCCGCCTTGGCCTCCCAGAGTGCTAGGATTACAGGCGTGAGCCACCTCGTGCCTGGCCCTGTTGTCTTTGTTTTTAAGGAGTATAAAGATGGGGATCAGGAAACCTTTATACTATAATTGAGTTTAAGTCCTTGTTGCTTTTTTTTTTTGGAGACAGAGTGAGACTCTGTTGCCCAGACTAGAGTGCTGTGGCATGATCATAGTTTGCTGTAGCCTCTAACTCCTGGGCCCAAGTGAAACTCATGTCTCAGCCTCATGAGTAACTTGGACTACTCAGGCGGTACTGCCACCATACCTGGCTAATTTTTTATAGAGATGGAATCTTGCTGTGTTGCCCAGGCTGATCTTGAACTTCTGGCCATAAGCAATCCTCCTGCCTTGGCCTCCCAGAGTGCTGGGATTACAGGTGTTGATCCACTGTACCCAGCCTGAAAGTTTTTTCTTTAATTTGGTTTACCTTATACCTAGTTTTAAAGTAAGCCTGAGGATTAGTGTGCATATTGAACATTCTGAATAAGACACTATTTTAGATTATAGACCTGTGTGCTATGATCTGATCACACAAAGTATTGGTCACTGCCTCTCCATATAAGCTGCTCTGTGCTCTTGGTCGACTTGTGTGTAGTATGGGTGGGGATGGAAAAAGGAAGGCCACTTACTAGCTATGGGAGTCTCCTATAGCCTCCTCAATAAATGTGTGTAGACTCTGGACCAAGGATTGCCCTGTTACTACCTGTGGAACTTGGGTATTTTAAAGAAATATTCAGGAAAAATTATGCAACCATTATCTTCATTTTGATGTTCAGCTTAAGTCAGGCATATTTGGGGTCTATGTCCTTTTGGGTCTTAACATGGCATCTGTTAGATAAGGAAAATATGAGTTTTCTAGTTTGTAGTCACTATTTTTTGTGAATTTTTTTTTTTTTTTTTTTTTTTTTACTGCTATCAGAGTGGTAGAACCAGAATAGAAATACAAAAGTAAAATAGAACCCTGTAGTTTTATATTTAGTTTGAATTTGAGGCTAGGTAGGCTTGAGAGTTTTAATTGAAAGTAAGAAAAGAGTGGGCCTAGGAGAATAGACTGGGTATATTGAGAATGTTAAAACCCTAAGCTGGTTGGTTTTTGTATTTTTTTTTTTCCATATGTGAATCTTCCATGTTTATTTGGATAGAGTGGTTTGCCTGAGTAAAAGCCTTGTGTTTAAACCCTACTTTAAGCAAAGAAAAACATGTTAGACTGAACTTAATCGCTGTGTACTCAATTTGCTTCCCACTCTGGAGCCGTTTCACATACTAAAATAACATAAGGGAGGTTAAACTAAATCAGAGGTTAAGACAGATAAGTTGAAGTGAGTGATCTTATTGTAGCTCCTATGCTAATTAAAACAAGTTGACAAAATGTTTTTGTAAGTACTAGCTTTCCTTTATGTATAGGGCTTAGTGTCTTATTTTTATTTTTAGTAGAAAAAAGTCTCAAAAATATTTGAGAAAATTTGTATTAAAACTTTTTGAATTTTCACTTACGAAATACTCACCATAATCAGGAAACAATTCTTAAACACCTAGTGAATTTGTGGTGTGGTGCAGGGCTCCAAGGGGCTGCAGATAGCCTCTGTTGCCCACAGCTTTCCCATCTCATCTGATTTCTACGATGCAACCACCAGGAGGGCACAAGGCTGAAACAGAGGCTGTGTGTGTGGCCTGGTGGGTGATCAGGTGGAAACATCAAGCTGGGGCCTAATTATGGAGCTCCTTGAACATAACTTGGGGCTTTAGTCTGTGAGTTTCTGAATGTACATAAGACATGATCTTAGTGCAGTTTTCAGAATGCTGATCTGAAGGTAGAAATAAAACTTTTTTGCTTATGTATCCCCCAAAAGAATTAGAAAAACCAGAATTCCTCTTGGACATTTTAAGTTGTCACACCCAGTTTGTTACAGGTTTATATAGCGTAGCAATACAGAGGATACAGTTTCCAGTTTTGTCATTTATATGTATTCAAACAGAACCCTAATTTTCATAGTAACTTTATAACCACTATTATGTGTTAAAAATAATAGAAATTTTACATTTTTTATTTCCATTTAATTTTTACTCAGAATTCGGTCCTAAGAGAGGGTATCATCATACTTTAAAGTCTTTTATTGATCATCCTATCATATTTTTCTATAACAAAATGTGTATGTAAACTTAAATTTATTTTAAGAAGGACTTCCAGAATGGCAGACTAAGGGCCTCCAGAAATCTTCTTCATAAAAACAATGAGAACACTGGAATTACCAAGAGAAACTTTTACAGAACCCTGGAAATTAACCAAAGGCTTGCAGTAATTCTTGGAGTGGTTATTCAAGAGAAATGACTGAATGGTAGTAAGAGCAGTGAACTTTGAGGTGTTTTAACTTGCCTTGTTCCTACCACCTTTCTCTAGCTATGTTCTAGCTTTCAAAACCAGCATTCTGGTTTTAGTCATGGAGGATGAAGAACAGGTTTGAAGTTCCTCCAAAAGCCCTAGCTTTGGAGAATTGTCACTCTTTGACTTGTCTGGAAGCTCCCTGGTAAGGCCTTCTTGATAGAGCATGTCTTTATTTGACCTGACTCAGGGCTTACCATTGGTAAAAGCCCTGTTCCTAGGGTATCTGTTGAAAACAATTAGCAGCAATTATTTAACATTGCAGCTGCCAGTAGTACCAACTGGGGAAAATAAGAGGTGGTCTAAGAAACTTAAACAAGAAAATCTTGGGAATGAGATGTCCTCCATAGGGGGCTTTGAAAGTTGTGATATATTTCTGGTGCTCTAGAAGGCCATGTGCATGGGCAGGGCTGTGTGCATGCTCAGGAAATACCCGAGGAAGCCCTAATTCTCATCTCTGGCTGGCCTTGAGGCTCTACACAAGCAGAAAGTAAAGGATAAAACAGAGTTGTAAACTGCTAAGGCATTTTGAAGGTGTGTCCTAACATTGTAGTCCCCAACCTTTTTGACAGCAGGGACTGTTTCCACGGACCAGGAGAGGGGGATAGTTTTGGGATTATTCAAGCACATTACATTTATTGTGCACTTTATTTCTATTATTAATATATTGTAATATATAATGAAATAATTATACAACTCACCATAGGTTGGGGACTCCTGCCCTAACACATATACAGAACTTCTCTGTAAAAGGTGGGAGACTTAATTTGCTCAAGTCATTTAAGGAAATCTGTCTAGCTATTAGCTGACCAATAAGATAATTGAGCAGAGACCTTGGTGACTGCATGTGACAAAAAATACAGATTTTACAGAATTAATCCAGAAAGCCACTAAAAAGCAGTAACAGCAGCAAGCAGCAATAACAAATTGTTGAAGTAATCTGATTTTAAGAGTTGCTTCCTTATATGATGTAAAGTGTCCAGTTTTCAACAAAAAAGTATGAGGCACACAATGAGGTTATGAGAAATAGGAAAGTATGGTTTACTGTATTTTTCATTTGCGTCCCCTACACTAAACTCTCCTCACATCACAGGTGTTCAAAACATTGTTTGAATTGACTTACATTGGAAATGGGTCATTTTCAGAGACTTCATGTATTTTTTTTCTTTTGCAGTAAATGGTTTAATGCTAAGATGAACCTGGCTGCATGTCTCCTAGAACAGGGTCCTTATTAAACAATTGTTATTAAAAAAACCCAAAAGCCCTTATATTTGCCCAAATAAGTATTTATTAGTATCCTGGAAAATGTGAAGGCTCTTTCTTTAGGCAATTATATACAACAAAGTTGCCAAGAAAACTGACTTACTCAGAGATCAGATCACTTTGAAATGTTTCCTATATGAAGTTTATATTTATAGTTTGAGTTTTAAAAGCATTTGGGGAATATAAGTATTAATACTTTGCAGATGTCTATATTTCTAGTGACCTTTAGTCAACTACCCAGATTATCTTGTAATTTGACTTCTTTATTGTAACAATTTAGAGGATTTTTTTGTGTCAGACCTATTAAATGAGTGCTAATGCTACTTATCAGCACATGCTGATAAAAAAATCTGGCCTGAAATCCATTCATTTGTGTACATTTTTCTCCATTTACCATCATGCTCTTTTGCTCCAGTGTCTCACACAAAAAGATGAAATAAACTTATCAGACTGGCAAGCCTCAGAATTGTGTGTCACTGCAAAGGAAAAGATGCTTACTGAGTTTGCATTGAGGCCAAGTAGGCACCCTTCTGTTGTTGACTCTGGACAGTGAGTAATTTTGGCACCCATCAGGTATAGACTTAAATGCATATTTGGCAAAACTAATTTGAAAGTTATGAGAAGAGGTGGTAAATGGATTTTGTATACCCTCCTTGTTCCAAAATTAAAGTGGCTTTCAAAAGTACACGTAGTACTATAAGATAAATAATAAATGTGAAACTATTAGTAATAGGGACAATACTATTAGGGAAAATAATGCGTGTCCTGAGTCATAAGAGGTAGGTCACAAATTGAGCTTTCAGATTTCTAGCACACAGAGAGAAGAGGCAAACAGAAGCAATAGTGTGTTCTACAATGTACATCAGGTTAGAAAACAAAAACCAGTCATTTAACCATTTATGAGACATTGTAAAATACTATATAATGTCCATGACAATATCTTTTTGTAAATAAAACAAATTTATTAGGCCTACTGTCATCATTAAAAGCAATCTGTCCAGGGAATGAAACAGAGTGGTTAAGGTAACCAGCTCTCTACTGGTCTGGCTTAATCATAGTCGTGGGCTCAGTTTTATCTAGCACAAGACTCCCACATCCAAATTCCAACAGGGGCCTGACACATGAGAAATACAGTTGTCCCTTGGTATCCATAACCAACCCCCATACCAAAATCCATGTATGCTTAAGTCCTTGATATGAAATGGCATAGTACTTGCATATAACCTATACAGTACTTTAAATCATTTCTAGATTACTTGTAATACCTAAGACAATGTAAATGCTATGTAAATATTGTTATACTATTGTTTAGGCAATAATGACAAAGTCTATACGTATTCAGTACAGACAAAACCATCCATTTTTTTGTCCCATCCATTTTTGAATATTTTGGTCTGACAGTTGATTGAATTGCCAGTTGATGCAGAAGCCACAGATCCAGGGCTGGGGGGATGACTGTATGTAAGTTGGGCTGCGGTGGAGGCCTGGTTGCTCAGAGAGTACATGCTGCACGTAAATGGCATTCTGATTCACTTCCATAATGAAAGCCCTGGGTGGCTTTAATAAGACACCCTGCAGGCCAGATTGCTCCATTGGAACCCTGGTCTTGAGGAACATATAGTCACTGCTTCTCATTTGAGCTTTTGGAAGATATGGAACAGCAGAGAGTTGTGGTTGTATTCTCTGATGGGTACCTGGCCTGCAGATGGCCCATGTTGCCAGTTAATTGTGCAGTCGTATGCTTTACCTGTTAGTCAGAGTAGGGAAGAGGTCAAGTTACAGTCTCTTTAGCTGAGGTCATTGGGATTCCAGAGGTAAGGGAAGGGGGAAATGCTCATCTGGCCTTTGGCCTCCAAGGCACCATGTTGGGGCTTATCAAGAGAGAAGCAGCAGATCCAGCATTAGGGGATACGGTGCTGTAACTTAGGTGGTAAATGAAAGTCACATAAGTGACATATAATTAAGGAATTTTGGCCAAGTTTTGAATATTTGTGCTGACATAGGAGGGCATTGATAAGGAGAATCAAAATCAAGCTTATTTTCCGAGCAAGGAAAATGCCTTAATACTGGAATGTAGTGCTAAAGAATGCCACGAAGTCTCTTCTGGAGCCTTTAAAAATGGCACAGTTTAACAAACTGTCTGGACATTTTCTCTGCAGTTGTATATATATATACGGTCATCAGTTAATGATGGGATATGTTCTGAGAAATGTGTCCTTAGACAATTTCATTGTCAGGTGTACATCATAGAGTGTACTTACAGTCAAGTGTAGCCTACAATACACCTAGGCCATATAGTATAGCCTTTTGCTCCTAGGCTACAAATCTATACAGCATGGTACTGTACTAAATACTGTAGGCAGTTGTAACACAGTATCTGTGTATCTAAACATAGAAAAGGTAGTAAAAATACAGTATAAAAGATAAAAAATGGTACACTTATATAGGGCACTTGTGTTGAATGGCGCTTCAGGACTGGAATGTGCTGTGGGTGAGTCAGCGAGTGGTGAGCGAATGTGAAGGCCTAGGACATTACTATATACTACTGCAGATTTTATAAACACTGTATACTTAGGCTACACTGAATTTATAAAAAAAATTAAGTAGTTGTGCTACAATGTCATAAGGCGATAGGAATTTTTCAGTTCCATTATAATCTTATGTGGGACCATCATTGTGTGTATAGTTGATCCTTGAATGAAACATCATTATATGGCACATGACTGTATATGCACACATCCACATATACATACATGTACTTACACATATACTTAATCTGGAGTTCTGTTCCCATCTTATGATATTGTGATTTGGTTCCAAGAGCTCTGGGATCTACCCTTCCTTCAGAGTACATTATCTACCTTCCCTTCATAGTACATTATGCAATACACGTATATGCTTGTGTGCTGTATAGTTTTCTGTGATCTAGTACCTGCAAGATCTAAATCTCCAAACATGAGGAAAGGTAGCCTGCTAATTTATTTTCTGTACAGTGTTATCCCATTATATACAAATTGAATTTTGCAAATCTCAACTAATGACACATAAATAATATTAATAAAAGCTTCACATTATGTGCAAAATTTCAACAAACACATTCACTCGTATTATGCATTAAGCTATCTCATATTTTTAAGCTGGCAGGTCAAGTGAATTAGAATGTTTTGTTTACCCAGTGGCACCACCTTTTCTTACAAACAAATACAAACTAACCTTTGGTAATATGTGAACTCTTGTTGTTGATAGAACTTCATGGATTTTGGTGACATTTGTGTTATTATTTTGACATTCACTGTTGCAATATAAAATCTATATTATAGCTTTTAAAATAGCATCCAAATGTGTTAATACTGGTCCTGAAAAACATCCTGGAAATCATTAACTTTGGAACAGAAATTATATGTGATCAAAGACACTATAACATGCCACGCTGTTAATTTGTGAGATAAAACTGGAGAAGTATTAGAGATGATGCTGATTCAATTAAAAAGCACCAGTAAAGCAAAAATACAACAGAGTGACTACAGATTTATGTGTTCTGAGCATGCATTGCCCAGACCCTACCTCCAGACTATGTAATAATCAGTTTTTGAATTATGTAAGTTCTTCAGGACCACATCCCATGAATAAAATTCAACCATACTTTATGAATTTCTGTTATCCAGGCTTGGAAAAGATAGCTTGGGTTGAAAAAGACGTATGATAGGTACTTATTTGTCTGACACCGGGGAGAACATCTTTAAGGGATAGAGAATTTTGAAGGTGATCTTTTCTTTCTACTTCTTTGAAGCTAATCAGTAAATATGGAATGAATTATTTTATGCATACCATACTGCTTTGTGATGGGGAAGAAATACATTTCTTGCCCTTCATAAGCTTAAAATACACGTGAGAAGTCATGATTGACAAAAGAGTTAAGTTGGAAGAGCATGGAAGACAGTGGCAACCTTTATCCAAGAGTAATGTGAGAGTTGAGGGCTGTGGAGGGGAGATGGTATGAGCTAGCTTTCCCAGCCAAGAGCAGTGGGCCCGTCTCTGGGCCTGGGAGGCTGTGGAAGGGATTGGGGGCTGGGAAAGAATTGAGGAAAGGCACAGGTAGGAGGAGGGTGTGTGCCTGTGTGTGGCGAAAAGGAGCAGATGAAAAGGGGTGAAAGTAACGCTGTCTGGAGTGCCCAGCTCCTGGCAAGCCTAGGCAGAGCTCACACTTACATGTAGAGGAAGGATGGTCACCTCCTGGTTGTGGCGTCGCCCTGAGTCAACCAAAGACTCTTGGTTTTTACATCAGGTAATGTGAAATGATGTGGCATTTAATAATAATTGCTGGGCCAATCACAGTGACTTACGCCTTTAATCCCAGCACTTTGGGAGGCCAAGGAAGGAGGATTGCTTGAGGCCAGGAGTTTGAGACCAGCCTGGGCAACATAGCAAGACTCCTGTCTCTACAAAAAATTAAAAAAATTAGCTAGGGGTGCGATGGCACGCACCTGTAGTCCTAGCACCTGTAGTCCTAGCTACTGGGGAGGCTGAAGTGAGAGGATTGCTTGAGCCTATGAATTTGAGGTTACAGTGAGCTAGGATTGGGCCACTGCACTCCAGTCTGTGTGATAGAGCAAGACCCTGTCTCCAAAAAAACAAACAAAAAACATAGTTGCTTCTAGCTAAATGGTGCTTAGGTGCCAGGCACTGTTCAAAGTGCCTTAGTAATTCCTTTAATCCTCATAGCAACACTTTGGGGTAGGTCCTGTAATTTCTGCCATTTTATAGGTAAGAAAACAGAGGCATAGGGAAGTTAAGTGGTTTGCCAACGGTCTTAAAACTAATAAGTGTGGGGCTGAGATTTAAATCCAAGCAGGCTGGCTCCATAGTCTGTATTCTCATGTCCTCATGCCTAGAGACACTCTTGGCAGAAACTTCATGACCTGTCTGAAAACAAAGGGGATCTTTCCACATAAGACAAATTACTGTATGGAAAAATTTAGCAGTGCAATAAAATAATTGTTCAGAAACCCTAAAATTTGTGTTTGGAAACCTGGGTACAGAGGAGGGTAGCATTAGCTGATATTGGTTTGAGGAAGCAAATGTGAGGGGACTGAGGATGACCGAGTCTAGAAGACCTGGTTTGAGCTCCTTGGCTGCTGGCCTCAGCAGCTGGGCTGTTTCTCCCAGGGGGTCACCCCTTCTTCTGGTACTTCATCCATGCCAGAGTACTAAATCTGGTTGGGCCATTCTTTCTTCACAAGATTTATTAAACATCTAATCGGATTCTCACAGTAGTGGATTTATAGGATGCATATGATGAAGCCCCACCTTAGATTTTGCCTAGAAAACCTTGTGTGACTTCAGAAAATCCTGCACTCCACCCACCTTCCCACCTGGTTGTGATGCTTGCAGCTTTTGCTTTTCTTTTTCTTTTTTCTTTTTCTTTTTCTTTTCTTTTTTTCTTTTCTTTTTCTTTTCTTTTTCTTTTCTTTTCTTTTCTTTTCTTTTCTTTTCTTTTCTTTTTCTTTTCCTTTTTCTTTTTTTTCTTTCCCTTTCCCATCTTCCCTCTTCCCTTTTCCCTTTTTCCTTTTTCCCTTTTCCTTTTCCTCTCCCTTTTCCTCTCCCTCTCCCCTCCTCTCCCCTCCTCTCCCTTCCTCTCCTCTCCTCTCCTCTCCCTCTCCCTCTCCCTCTCCCTCTCCCTCTCCCTCTCCCTCTCCTCTCCCTCCCCTCCCCTCCCCTCTCCTCTCCCTCTCCTCTCCTCTCCTTTCCCTCTCCCCTCCCCTGCCCTCCCCTCCCCTCCTCTCCTATTCTCTTCTTCTCCCCTCCCTCCCTCCCTCCCTCCCTCCCTCCCTTCCTCCCTCCCTTCCTCCCTCCTTCCTTCCCCCCTTCCTTCCTTCCCCCCTTCCCCCCTTCCTCCCTCCCCCTTCCTCCCTCCCCCCCTCCCCCCCCTCCCCCCTCCCTCCCTCCCTCCCTCCCTCCCTCCCTCCCTCCCTCCCTCCCTTCCTTCCTTCCTTCCTTCCTTCCTTCCTTCCTTCCTTCCTTCCTTCCGTAGAGATGGAGTTTTGCTCTTTCTCAGGCTGGTCTTTAACTCCTGAGCTCAGGCCATCCTCCCTCCTCAGCTTCTCAGAGTGCTGGGATTACAGACGTGAGTCACCATGCCTGGCCACTTGCAGCTTTTTAAAGAGAGGTGAAAATACTTAATTTCACAGATTAAAAAAAAGCTGAAAGTAGCAATGTCTGGTTTACTAGGTGGGGAGTGTGGAGTCCCAAGGTGTGGGCCAGGTCAGACTTTGCACAGGTGCCCGCAGCCTAGTCCCACTGTTGTCCAGACTTGAAACTCCTAGAGATTTTTGCACAGGATGACATGAAGTCTTTTCTCACCTGGGCAGGGAGAAACAGAAGCTGGGTACTGATGAACTGGTAAAAACAGGCCTTAGAGGGTTTATAGACTTTTTTTTTAAACAATCCTGACTCTGTGTAAAGAACATTTTTCCATATTGCTGGTTAGTCAGGTTATGACAGTTCAGTGACTAATGCCCAAGGGGCATTTGTGCCACAGCCCTCACTGAATGTGGAGTTCCCTCTCCCCTCTCTTCCATTTAAAGATTTAGTTGGATCAGATCAATCTATGTTCTGTTTATACCTTTGTGGCACTGCTATTCTTAAGAACTAGCGATTTTGTAAATGTATAGCTTTCATGAAGCAATAGAATGTTTCTGGACCGCAACTAGTTTGTTACAGGTCTGATTTTGAATGCCACCAGTGCTGTTTCTTAGAGTTACAAAATCTTTTCCTATATGTTTTGGTTAATTGTAAAACTTCGGAAATTGAAAAAGAGGTGTGGCATTATTTATTTATTTACTTACTTAATTTCTAAATACCTATTTTTTGGCATGTCTAAAACATTAGGAAAAGTAGATAACATATTGGAACAGTTTACATTTATTTGATGAATCAGATACACAGGCATAAAGTTATGGTAGAAGTAACATAGAAGAGCAAATGTTTTTATGGAACTTCGTTTATGAAGTGTGTACACATACATTTAAGCTAACTAGGGCAAGCATTTTTATCCTCACTTTACAGATGAGGAAACTGCTCAATATCAAACATCTAATCAGTAACAGAACTGGCATTCAAACCCGTCTTTCCTGTTATTCCCTGCTGCCTTTCCAGCATGGACAGTGGAAGGGGGATAATAACTAGGCTGGGAGATAAATTTGAACCAAACCTTGAAAGGAAATAATGTCTTTGAGTTTAGTGGCCAGCACACCTCAGCAAAAACATTGTCAGAAGTCCTCTGACCATTGCCAACACTCACCCTGTTACCCCAAATCACCTGCCTCCCTGGAACAGCCTCACCCTCAAGGATGGAGCCATGCAATAGGGTGAGGTGTCTGTTGCACATATTACTGGATAATTAACAAGCTCTTGGCTTTGTACTTGTTTTTGAGGCCCAGCCACAAGGCCACATCAAAGTGGCTGACATGTCAACAAGCAGGACTGGCAAGTTGGAGTGAGCCCTCTTCATACAAGGAAAAAGCCTGGAGGGTAGGAGGCAGGTGAGCACGGGTGTGATGACAGATGCTGTTAGAGGGACAGAGACGTGGGCAGAGGTTTGGTGCCTCCTCTGTGTTCCGTGCATGTACTTCTGTTAGAGCTCTTAGCACAAGTTACCAATCTTTCCAGCTGGAGACCTGGTATGTAGGAAGTGCTCAGTATTGGTTAAATGATACATTTGCTGCTTTTTTAAAAAGATAGAAATAGGATTTCCCCCCTCTAAGTCTGCCTTTCTTTAGTGTAAAAATACTTTCAAAGGAAATATCAAGACAGCCTCAGCATTTGCATTTTGAATATTGTGAATAAAAAGGTATAGTTAGGCCATCTTTTAATTTGATTTTATTGGTCCTAGGCTAATATATTTTAGTTATTGCCATTACATTTCAGAGACATTCCCATCAAGGCTGTTCCTCTGAAGGACTGAAGATAAAAACAACTGAACTTAATAGACTAATTAACATTTTAAAGGACACTAAAGGTCATAGCCCAGATAACTGTGGTTAATTTACTCAGAGTTTCAAACTCCTCTTCTTTTCCACTTCTTTTTGGTGAGCTTCAGTATGTTCCAGTCTTTCTGGCTAGGATTACGGCTCTCTCTTTTCTTTCTGCTCCTCTTGGCCTGTGTGGGTTTGATGTGCCAGTGTCTTCAAGGTGACTTTCTTCAGCACCGGATTTGTATAAGGCCTGGGTCTAGTGGTCCCAGACAGACAAAGATGAGTAACAGGAGTCCTCTCCTGAGTCATCACCCCATGAGGGTCCCCACAGTGAGGGGCTTGAGTAAGATTCAGAACAGAGCATGCTGGGGGGAGTCAGAAGTCAGGGGCAGGGGAGTCCTGGTGTCTAGAGGGGAAGTTGGTGTCTAGAGGTGGGCCTTGAAGGAGGAAGAGGAAGGGGAGGAAGTTTACTGGATGCTAGTCTGTTCACAGCCCTATATGTGTATCAGTTTTTTTCATCCTTATAACTATTATGTAAAGTACATTCTGTTATTATCTGCATTTTATGCAGAGGAAACTGATGTGAAGAGAAGTTCAGTAGCTTGTCCAAGAGCATACACCTGAATTCCAGCTTAGGCGGTCTGGTTGCAGAGTCTGTACTGTGAATTGTTGTCTGGGGCTGAATGGGATTTTGCACAAATGAAGATGAAGTGGAAGCCACAGTGATCAAATATATGGAAGTAGACAAATTGGTTTAGGGCCATTTTGCAGAGGCCCTGGAATCCCACGCTGTTGGGGATAATTGTAACGTGACGGCACTGATGTGGGCGGCACTGATGTGGGCTTTATGGGTCCCACCACCTTTGCTGATTGATTCTGTGGAATGTTGTAATTCGGTGGGCTTGTGAAGGTTCGGAGCAGGGGAATGTCATTGTTTGTTCCCTGTCCTGAATCTTTGGCATTCATTCCCCCATTCATGATGAATGCGCTTAGGTCTCAGCCTTTGCTGTCCTCTGTTCCCTGCCCCCTGCCCATTCTCTTTCCTTCCCTCTACAGTTACACTCTGGAAGTTTCCTGGAGAGTCACCACTGTTTCTGCCTTTCCACCTCACCCTTCACTCCTCACCATCCTCCTGTGACCTACTCTCCATCATCCTACTGGAGCTGTCCTCTCTGAGGTGGTGGTGCCTGGCTCCCTGCTCATTCTGGCAGGACTTTCCAAGCTTATCTTATCCAGTGATTCTCAACCTGGGGTGATTTTGCACCTAGGATATGTCTGGCAATGCCAAGACATTTCATGGGGGGACGTTTGTGTTGTCATCAGTGGGGATGGGGATACTGCTGAACATCATCCTATAGTGTGTAGGATGTCTCCAACCACAGCCCAGCATGCCAGTGGTGCAGAGATGAGGAACACTGATCTTGCCTGGTACTCTGGGACATTTCACAGTTCTCTATTCTTAAAACTGACTGTCTAGACAATTTTCTCCTGACTTATCTTCCAGTGACTTCTCAGTTTGTTCCTTACCAATCTCTGTGAAGGATTCTTCTCCTCCAGGGTTGATTCTAGTCCCTGCTTCCCTTGCTTTGCCAGCCCTGCATCTCTGCCCACTACTCACATTCCCCTTGGGTGTCTCATTAGCCCCAAGGATTTGACCTCTGTCTCTGGGCGACTGACTCCACATCTGTATTCATAGCTATAGCACTTTCAAGCTCCACTGAGATTCATGTCTTTCTCCAGTGGTGCACAAGCACTTCTAACGCAGCAGGTCCAGAAGAGGGCAGGCCAAAATCTTCTTCCATCCAGCCTGCTGCTGCTGTGTTTGTGGACACGTGCACACTGAATCATCTTACACTGCTCCCGAAGCTCAGGCACTCATTATTTCTCAGCTGGTATACTGCAGCTCCCTCCCTCTGGCCTCCCTGCCTCCAGTCCCATGCCCCACACTACCACCAGGGGAGCTTTCTAGAAAGAACTCTGAGGCCAAGAGTCTTCTTTAGCTTTTCACCTATAAGAGATACAGTCTGAACTGTACATGGCATGTGGATTTTGTGACCAAAATCCTGACCTTAAAAGGGGCCTTTGGAGAACATGGACATTGGGGTATCATGACAGGGAAGGTAGGGAGGGACAGATATTGAGCATTAGGGTCCAGCAATGCTCACTTCCTATAATGTACTGTGTGGTCCTCCCCTACAGAGAATTGTCCAGATGCCAGTAGTGCCCTCAATGAGAAATGGCAGATTTAATTTTTGGCTTCTGCCTGTGACAAGTGAAGAGAAATGCTCAGCACTAGCCCTGAGCACTTATTTTAGGGAATGGAAGGCAACAAAAGAACTGGATGGTAATACGACAGCCCGGATATACCAGGGAGTGATGAATTGTATTGGAAATTGTAGAAATGCAAAGACACAGTGGGGAGGCTGTTAGTTGTGTTGCTCTCTGCAGTGTCCTTCTTGTCCCCGACCTGTGAGTCATACTTAGCCCCCACTCCATGCAGCTGACAGCCCTTGGTTTGGGCCTGTGGCATCAGGTCTCTTTCCTTGGCCCTGCACTGCCAGACTGTCAGTCTTCAGTGTGGCCCCACATTTGGTCAGTTTTGCCATTTCTGACTTAGCCCCCCAGCCACCTCTTTACACAGCTGCTTTTGTAAATAAAAGCATCCCAAGCTGTATCTTTCATTGTTGGCTAATGACAAGAACAACAGCAACGACATTAATGAACCCTTATGTGCAAATACCATGCTAAACACTTTACAAGCATTTCTTATTTAATCATCACAAAGATCTATCTCTACACGGTAGCTACTAAATGCCCATTTATAGTTGAAGAAATTGAGAATTAACCAAATGAAGTAAGCAGTCCACTTTTAGACAGTTAGTATTCTCTGGGACTAAGACTTACACATGCCTTTTTTTTTTCCCCATTTCAAAAAATAGATTTTATTTTTTAGAGCAGTTTTAGGTTCACAGAAAAAATTAAAAGTATGGAGAGTTCCCACATATTTCCTGCCTCCCTCCAGCCTTCCCACTATCAACACAAAATGGTACGTATGTTATAATGGATGAGCCTACATCAACAGATTGTTACACTCAATTCCATAGTTTGTGTTTCATTCTTGGTGTTGTACATCTTATGAATTTTGACAAATGTATGACATGTATCCACCATTATAGTATCACACAGAAAAATTTTATTGCCTAAAAAATCCTCTGTGCTCCACCAGTTCATCTGTCTTTACCCCTCCCAACCCTGGCAGTCACTTACTTACTCTTTTACTGTCTCCATCATGTCTTTTTGACATTTAAAAAAATAAGTTCTAAGCTTAGGTATTCAGTTATCACTGAGAAGTAAAGAGAAATTAATGGAGTTCCAATCTCCACAAATCACATTTATTCCTTAAGAAATGGGTTTTACTTTGTGTCACTGTCTTTTTTTTTTTTTTTTCTGAGAACCTGTCTGGCTATTTGGACCCTGTGTGGGGGGGTGCCGTATGTTTAAAGATAGGGTACAAATGTCTCCTCACCTTCTAACCTAATAGCTTTGGAAGAGTTCTGGTTTTTTTCCTTCACTACCTGGTACTACCGGTATAATTATGTGCAGACCAACAGTTAGTTTGACCAAATATCCCTGCCATTAGGTGTCAGACTACTCTAGAAGAGAATTGGAGATGAGGCTGGGCGATTTTCTAGCTTCTTGTATTTAGGACAACCTAAAACCTGTGATAAAGGGCTTTGAGGGCCCTTTGGGAGATAACCATCGGAACTGGTTGGTTAAGTGGCCTCATCTTATTATTTCCTAGTTCACTGGAGTGGTCCTTTTTAAAGGAACTCTGGAATTGCCTGTCGTTATACCCACATCTTAAAACAACCTCATACCGTACTGTTATAAGTAGAGCTTGAATATCCCTAATCGGAGCGTCATGTTGGTACTCAAGAAGTTTCAGATTTTGCAGTGTTTCAGTTTAGGGATCCTCCACCTGTACTGACACGCAGCTAATTGCACTGTGAAAGATTTGGATTTTTTGAAGCTCGTTGGTATGTTTTTCAGCAGATAACAAATACCAGAAAATAAATTCTTTGGCACAGCATCATACCAGAAGAAAATGGTAAATGTTTTCCAATCCTGTCTGGTGTTTTTTCCAGTGGTAGAAATCTTGACACCAAGAAAATTGTTCCTGTGGCACAAATGGGCTGGTGTGGATGGTAGCTCTGCTCTCTGTGTTGGTGTCAGCTTGGATCCCCATGTGCTGTGACCTGAATCTCTCTCTCTTTCTTTCTGTTCCTACCCCAGAAGCCCCCTGTGCCACGCCCCTGATCTGCAGCTTCGGAAGGCCGGTGGACCTGGAGAAGGACGACTACCAGAAGGTGGTGTGCAACAACGAGCACTGCCCCTGCAGCACCTGGATGCACCTGCAGTGCTTCTACGAGTGGGAGAGCAGCATCCTCGTGCAGTTCAACTGCATCGGCCGGGCGCGCAGCTGGAACGAGAAGCAGTGCCGCCAGAACATGTGGACAAAGAAGGGCTACGACCTGGCCTTCCGCTTCTGCTCCTGCCGCTGTGGCCAGGGCCACTTAAAGAAGGACACGGACTGGTACCAGGTGAAGCGGATGCAGGACGAGAAAAAGAAGAAGTCTGGCTCGGAGAAGAACACAGGGAGGCCTCCTGGTGAGGCTGCAGAGGAGGCAAAAAAGTGCAGGCCCCCAAATAAGCCCCAGAAAGGCCCGAGCCACGACCTGCCCAGGCGGCACTCCATGGACCGGCAGAACTCCCAGGAGAAGGCGGGCGGCGCAGCGCCCTACGGCGCCCGCTCCCCGTGCGGCTCCCCGGGCCAGTCCCCGCCCACCGGCTACTCCATCCTCTCCCCCGCCCACTTCAGTGGGCCCCGCTCCTCCAGGTACCTCGGGGAGTTCTTAAAGAACGCCATCCATCTGGAGCCTCACAAGAAGGCCCTGGCCGGGAGCCACGTGTTCAGAAACGCCCACTTTGACTACAGCCCCGCAGGGCTGTCTGTTCACAGGGGGGGACACTTTGACGCCCCCGTGCAGTTCCTGCGCCGGCTGGACCTCTCCGAGCTCCTCACCCACATCCCCAGGCATAAGTTGAACACTTTCCACGTGCGGATGGAAGACGACGCCCAAGTGGGCCAGGGGGAGGATCTGCGGAAGTTCATTCTCGCAGCCCTCAGCGCCAGCCACAGAAACGTGGTGAACTGTGCCCTGTGCCACCGGGCGCTGCCAGTGTTCGAACAGTTCCCACTGGTGGACGGAACTCTGTTCCTAAGCCCGTCGAGACACGATGAGATCGAATATGATGTTCCTTGTCATCTTCAAGGTATAGGTGTTAATTCACCTTGCCTGCTTTCTGTTTGTTAAAAACCAAACAGCCAGCAAGATGAAATTGCTCTGTTTTGGCTTAATTTTCACTGATTTTCTTTTTGTTCCATTCAGGTACTAGGTAACATTTGACTATTTCAGCTTTGCTCAGTGAGGGAGTGGTGATTTTTTTTTACTCTAATGTCACTGTACCAAGTACAGTTGTTCTGGTGGAGTAATTTTTGTTGTTGTTGTTCTGCTGTAATTTGAAGAGAGGATTGCTGATGGATATATTTTTTTGTAATTGGGAGGAAATTTAGAGAAGGAATTGCATAAGTGTCACTTGTAAAATAGTTGCCTTTGAAACCTGTTTTAATGTGCCCAACAAGCTATGTATTCTCCTTGATCCTTGTAAACATAACAGTGAGGATGAATAGGGGTCAGGAAGGGCCAAGGTGTTTTTAGATTAGTTAATTTTGAAATTTATGAAGGATGAGACTGTCTTGATAGTGAATTAGAGGATTATCAGAAGCTCAGACATTAGCTTGGTGGTGGTGGTGGTGGGTGGGGGGGAGAGAGACAGTGGGGAAGCTTATTATGAATGACATACAAAGACTTGGGTACATTTCAGCCATAAATTGAATGACGGGTTGGTTAGTGTAAGTGAGAAATCTGACAATTCATGTAAAACTACTGAACTTCCATAAAGATGAGATGCATAACATATAACATGTTTATTCTTTAAATGTATGCTAAAGAAATAGTAAAAGAGGTATGTCCTCACCTGCTTTCTTCCCACCAGCGCCTGCTGTCTCAGTTCCCTAGAGACACTTTCAGATCAACTAATTCTTCAGGGTTTTAACATCAAATTTTTAAATACTGCTATCTTTTCCAAATTTAGATATTATCTGTTGACTTACTTTTAAGGTGGATCACTACATATCTCCCTTCTTCTTTCTTTCTGGATAATACCTCACAATTCTTGGTATGTAAATATTTAACCACTTCGGTAGCAGCGTCAACTGTAGTCGATAGCCACAGATGAACGTGCACAGTGAATTTAGCCGGCAGCCGTGATATGACTTTTCTAATTTTTCATTTATCAAAATAAAATTGTGAACATTTAAAAATAATGTAATGAAAACATATGTGTATATGTTATCTATTCTGATTTACGTTACAAGTAAAGCTGCCTGTAAAGTAAAACAAGCTTTCAGTGGTTTAAAGCTTTCCTCATCACACAAGAGCAAAACGGCTTCGTCGTCAATGCACAGCACAAACTATCGTGCGGACTATGAGTGCCAGCTGTGGGCAAGGTTTCATGGCCGGTGAGCACGGTACTGAAGTGGTTAATGTTGAGCCAAGAAGTATGGGGTTATTTCTTATTATAGAATACAGTATATCCTAGGATACCTTTCATTTTTATTAGAGTTAATGATTAATTACATTTTCATTTGCATGGTTTTTTGATTTTTGAAACTTTGGGTATTTCTCACTCTCCAGCAGCTTCACAAACAGCCTTGCAAAAACATTTCCACATACCTGTCAGATATTTTTTGGAATTTTTTCTTTTCTGAAAATATCCTTCGTGGAGATGTCAATCTTCCTGCTTCTGCCTGTCCTGGCAAACTCAGGACCTGCTGTTCTATACTCTGTCCTCCTAGGGATGCCTTCATTTCTCTTCTATTTTTTATCTTGTTTCCTAGATCCCATATTTTATATCTTCTCAGTGTATTCCCTCAATTCGTTAGGAAACATCCCCCAGGAGCTTTGTGAGAAAGGGAACGTGGGAGTTGCTGATTTGAGATTTTGAAAGTCTGAACATATCTTGGTTCTTGATTGCTGTTTAGCTAGGCATAGTCTTCTAGGTTATAAATATTTTCCCCTTGGAGTTTTGAAGGCATTCTTTACTGCCTACTGTCTTAAATTGTCCCTATTGAGAAGTCTAATATTCCTGTCCTGCCTCCACCTCCGCCCCTCTCTGAAGGTTTTAAGATTTTCTCTTTATGTCCCTAATATTCTGAAATTTCACCATAATATGGGGTTTTTTTTTTTCTTCCATTCATTGTGCTCTTTGTACTCTTGGACCTTTGATTTATGGTCTTCCATCTGGAGAAATTTTCTTTCGTATTACTTTTTTGGTAATTTCCTCTTCACTATTTTCACTTAAAAAAACCTGTGGAGGCCGGGCGCGGTGGCTCACGCCTGTAATCCTAGCTCTCTGGGAGGTCGAGGCGGGCGGATTGCCCGAGGTCAGGAGTTCCAAACCAGCCTGAGCAAGAGCGAGACCCCGTCTCTACTATAAATAGAAAGAAATTAATTGGCCAACTAATATATATACAAAAAATTAGCCGGGCATGGTGGCGAATGCCTGTAGTCCCAGCTACTTGGGAGGCTGAGGCAGGAGGATTGCTTGAGCCCAGGAGTTTGAGGTTGCTGTGAGCTAGGCTGACCCCACGGCACTCACTCTAGCCTGGGCAACAAAGCGAGACTCTGTCTCAAAAAAAAAAAAAAAAAAAAAACAAAAAACCTGTGGAACCCCTATCAATCAGGTATTGGACTGTTTGATCTTTTTTTTATGGGGGTGGGGGAATTCTTTATACACACACATGTATATGTATGCACACATATTAATACATTTGGCTGTGTTGTTTATCTCTTTGCTTTATGGAAAATTTCTTTGGCCTTATATTCCAGTATTTTTACTGAGTTTAAAATTTTCTTTTCTTATATTTTGAATTTCCAAGAGCTCTATTTTTAATAGCATCTTGTTCTTCTTTCATGGATGCAATTTCTTGTGTTGCCTTTCTGAGCAAGAAAAGGAGCTGAGAAAGTGCAGGAAGTGTAGTGTCATTTGTTTTGAGAATTTTATCTACCCTCCTGCATCTTTTAGCCTTTGTTATAAAGTGGAGTACTCCAAAGTTTAGTGTTTTAAAGCCGTGATGATTTAGTGATCTCTCACAAATCTGTGGGTTGATTAGTTAGGACAGTTAGGTTGGCTTAGGAGTCCTTAGTTGGAGTGCTTGTCTATGTTGCGTGTCGTCTTTCATCTTCCAGTAGGCTAGCTTGGGCTTTTTCACGTGGTGTTCCCAGGACAGTCTTCAGGAGATGAAGAGTGGAAGCTGCAGGGTCTCTCTAGAGGCTTAAGCTTGGAACTGAGTGACATCACTTCTATTAATTTTTGTTCATCAATGTATGTCCTTAAGGCTAGCCCAGGTTCACAGGATGCTGAGGTAATCTTCTTCTTGGTGGAAAGACTTGCATAGACTTTATCGTTGTTTGTAATTTACTGCACCCTACTATTTCCCTTTCAGCACATCATCCTACCCTCCCCAGTGCTTGTTGTCCAGTTTGAGAGCTAAACCATTTACCATTCTTCATCCACTTTGTGACCTCATGTATTTTGGTTCACAATTATAGGTACCTCATTGTTTCATGAAAGATGAAGTTTGTGGTTTTGTTTCTTGTTCTTCATTCTGCTTTGGGGGTAATTTTAGAGGGAAAAGGATGGAAATACCTTTACTTCATGTTAAAACTTGAAACATTCTTTATGAAAATGAATGAGGGTAGGAGGGTACGTGGGCAGAGGGTCGATGAAAGTAGGATTGTTCTTTTTCTATTCATGATGGACAAATTCCTTTGATGTAATCCATTCATCAGTTGGGTCCTTGCCTGTCATCAGTATGTAATACTAGCATATGAGATGCTTTTATAACATGTAACTAATTTTACCAGGCCTGAGGTTCTAGTACCACATGTGGAACTAGGAACACCCGGATTTTGTATACATTAAGTGTCTTGTAATTTCTAAAGAGGAAGGAGCCAGCTTGGGCTGGTTAATCAAGGGGGGGCAGTGAGAAGGCAGATGTGAAAAGGTGGGCTGTATCTTAATAGGCAGAGGATCTAGCCATGTCAGATGTTGGTGGATGAGAAGGAGGAGCAAAGAAAGGGTGGTGGAAGAAGACAGAAGGACAAGTTGTGATCAGGAACTAGGGAGAGAACTGTCTGGCTGGAGTCAGGTGTCCTAGAGTGGAAAATGAGGAGGATAGTTAGAGAATGGATGGGAGGGGATCCTTCAACCCACAATGAAGAGCTTTGTGATGTTGTTTTTGAATATGAATTGAAGGTGGTTTTTTTGTTTGTTTTTTAGCATTTTTTTTAAAAGAAAACAATCACATGGGGAAAAGTCTGAAAGGGTTGAGACCTAGAGAGAGAGTTGAAACTTTGTTTCTCTAGCCTAGCTTTGCAGAGATAAGAGACTGCAGGGTGAGGACAGTGGATGGAAAAGAGGAGGATATCTTTAAGAGATTATTTTAAAGAAAATTACAGCTTTGAGTTCACCTTGACTGTAAGAATGAAGAGGAGTCCCTTTTGGCTCGGTTTTCTTCTAGACCAGATAAATCATGTAATCACAGAGGTAGAGAAGGTTGGGAAAAGGACCTGACTTTAGGGGACAGGAGATGAGATTTGTGTGTGTTGGGTTTGAAGGGGTGTCGGGACTTCTGTGTGGAGATGTCTTGCAAGCATGGCTAGAAATAAGCACTTGGGATGGACACTGGAGAGCTTATTTCATGACAGTGGTGGTTAAAATCCTGAGAGTGGAAGAGCTCTTGAATGGAGAGAAGAGAAAAAGAAAAGAAAGAGGATATGACAGAGCCTGCAACTAATCTAGAGGGTAGATACCAGAGAGAAGATGGAGAAAAGGGTGAAAATTAGATAGGCCTGAGTACTAGTGTGTGTGTGTGCACGCGTGTGCACACATGAACTTAAATATAAATGGTGCGTTAGGTGTGCACTTCAAAGATATTGAGAAGTTGAGCTGTTGATTGTGAAATCTGAAGATGAGGATGTTTAATCAGTACTGAAGAAGTCATCAGTGCCACAAGTGAGGGCTTGACCACATATCAGCGTTTTTATTGCCACATGTTGGAGAAGTCCATGTGCTTTTATTTATAGTAAACTAGTTTAAATCATTTCTTCCATCACACAGTCCTGACCATGTGTTCTTTAAAGCATTTTCAACTCCAATGGAAAGGCCACGTTCCAGGCCACAGGATTAAATAGCCTGTAGTTGATTATGTGCCGCAAAGTGCTTACTGTCCTCTGTGGTGCACCCTGTGGGTTGTCACTCCTGTGCCCTGCCCTTTACCCCTCACTGCCCTCACCCAGCTCCACCTCTGGCCTCTGTTCTCATTCTTCCTCTGAAAAAAAATGTTTTGTTTGGTTTTAATAGTTTATTAAGATTGATCTAATTAGGACATTCTTTTATTGGGCTTCTTTACCACTTTGAGCCACATGTGATTGTTTTCTCAAGAATCTGCTTTTCGTTTAAACTCACAATCCTAGAGTTTAGGAATTTAGGATTCTCTGTACTTGGGACAGTGTATAACTGAGACAAATCTAGACACTCAGTCCAGGCCAGGTGCTCCTGTGAGTTTGCCTGTAGGTTAAGAGTCCAACATGAGTTTAAGTCTCTGTACTTTGGACTTTGCTACTTACTGTGAACTTGGGCAAGCTGCCCATGCTCTTTAGCTTCAGTTCCTTCTACCTTAAGTGGGAATAACAGGAATTTGCTTTATAGTGTTGCTGTGAGAGCTAAATGAAATGATTCATGTAGAACTTGGAGTACAGTGCCAGACCCTTGGTAAGCACTCAGTAAAAGTGACTTGTCTTCATTGTCATGGTCTTTGTTATCAGCACCTGGCTTCTGTGTCCACCCCTGCCCTCACCCTTCTTGGCAGCAGCTGGAGAATTACAGTAAGTCTAGGACAGATGAAGACTGCAGATGTCTCCTAATACTTCCCTGTGGCTCCTAGTACTTGAACTGATTTCCTGACATGTCCCCAGGCCACTCAGAGTGGGCATAGCATGTGAGACCTTTTTATTTCCAGCGCCCTAGCCCAGCGGTGGGTGGTATTATAAGAAGCACTTGTCACCCTAGCCATTTTTGGCATAGAGGCCTCCAAGGTTATGCTGTCTTTGCCTATTAACATGTCCTGTCCATTCACCTAACACACACTTAAAGAGTTCTTTCCACATTCCAGACTTTGGGGTAGATGCTGAGTCAAGGAAGTTGAAAAAGACATGGTTCTTGTCCTCAAGGAGGGAGAGAGTCATGTACGCAAGTACAGTAGAAAGGTTTTCTTTTAAGTACTGTGTATAGGGGTAAGAAGCAGGTTGGTCCTTACTACTTAAATGGTGAAGACCCGTGGTCTAACTGACTGCAGTGAGCAGCATGTTTGAATAAGAAGCCACTTAGGAGGACATGTTCTCCTGATTCCTGAAGTTCCCTGGTTTCTGCAGAGAGCAGAAATGTTACTCTCCAGATCCTAGACATTCTGACTCTTGCACAATTATTTGAACAGGACGAAAGCTGGCACCAGCTGAAACCCTTCCATACAAACTAGGCTAACATCTTTCCTTTACAAGCATTATGATGTTGATAAATACTAGAGGAATGGAGTTGTAACTTTTAAGAACCAAGTAAATATTAAAAAGACATTGAACTTCTTTTAGAAAAATCACAAGGAAGATATAATTCTGGTTCCTAAATTAGATGTGGTGATGGTTGAGCAATTTTGGGGACAAGGACAGTTAACATAGTAATTTTGGCTGTGGTGTAATTCTGGACTGTCGATTCCGAGACAGACATTGACGTTTTTTATGATGGGAATTGGTGGGTGAGAGCCCATGACAAGACCAACGATGTTGGTTCAGTCTCCGCATACCATGCAGTGACTTCTGAGCAGACAGTCCTGCATGAATACGGTATAGGCTGGTTTTGATTATGTGTGGCTTTGTTACTGGAATTTGGATGCTCATATTATGTAAGCCTAGCAGCACTTTTTGGAAAAGTGAATTAAAGCAAGTTTTTAATAAGCTTGAACCTGAAGTACATGTTTTATGATAATTAGTAATTAATAATTATTCTAAAAGGACAGCTTATGTGATAAGTATGTTTTGCTTTTTATGTTTATCCAAATGATAAAGTATTTGATTATAATTGGTAGATAAACCATTTTTATCCCTCTTAGAGATAAAATGTGATTTCCATGATGGCTGCTCTGAGCTTTGTGTCTTCTGTGCACAGGGAGACTCATGCACCTGTATGCGGTGTGTGTGGACTGCCTGGAAGGGGTTCACAAGATCATCTGCATCAAGTGTAAGTCGCGATGGGACGGTAGCTGGCACCAGCTGGGCACCATGTACACCTATGACATCCTGGCTGCCTCTCCGTGCTGTCAGGTTGGTATCGACCCCACAGAGGGGGGCAGAAGCAGTGTTTGATATTAGGCTTCTGTTCTCAAGTAAATAGGAGAAGATACTTCTGACAGTAAAGAAGAAATTCAGTCATAAAACTCCCCCAAAGTCCAGCAATCATGGCTGATTTACTACATTGTGATGTAGCCATTTCGTGGAATACTATGCAGTCGTTAGAGGGGATATCGTAGAATGAGATATAATTATGTAGGAAGTATTTCTAGTATATTAAATCAAAAAAGCGGGTTATAACATGGCATAAGAGCATGCTTGTATTTGTAAATAAGTGAACATGAAAAGGGATCTACTGGTGTGTTACCGGGTGTTTACATACTGGTCTAGTGGTAGGAGGCTGAATGGTTCCTTTGGTTTTCTTTCTGTTTGTGTATATTTTCTAATATTCTGTATGATAAGTTTATACTAAATTTCTAATGAGAAAAATTTATTATTTAAAAGGAAGAAGAAAGTTTTAGGTGACAAGATTTTCTTGTTTCCTTTCTGTGGGATAGTGCAGTTACCAGGAATTGTCTGCTTTGTAAGGTATTTGAGGTTGACATGAAAGATTTGTAGTCCTTAAAACACTTGTAAGAGGAGGCATTTTCTGGTGCTAAGAGAACATTTGAAATTTAGCTGTCATCAGGAAAACAGGGAAGTATTAATATTATCATGTGAAAACACATTAAATAAACCCACAGAAACACATGAGACAAAATCCTTGGAAATATCTTGGTTTAAGTATTTGGGGAAGAAAATAACTTGCTATATAATTCCTTGATATTCATGGGTAAGAGAGAAATTTTCCTTTGCTCTTCAGTGTCCAAGGCCTGGGTTTCAATACAAATAACTGATGATAGTTATTAATTATTGCATAGTTTTGTATCTTTAGCATTATGACTTGATTTTGGAAAGAGAATATCCTTAGTATTTCAGTTTATTCCAAAGATGACTGTATCTGTTGAATTGAAAAGTTGTTAGAGTTGTTATTTGCGTTTTATCTTGTATATACTAATGTTTTGCAGAAGAGAAATACAGTCATGAGAGATCTAAATGGTCATTTGTAGTCTGCACATCCTTTGATTCCAGATAAGATTGACCAGATAAGATTTATGCTAGTTCTAATGCATTGACCACATTTTTCTTTATTGATTTTTTTAGAGACAGGATCTTGCTCTGTCACCTAGGCTGGAGTGCAGTGGTGTGATCATAGCTTACTGTAGCCTCAGACTCCTGGGTTCAAGTGATCCTCCTGCCTCAGTCTCCCAAGTAGATGGGACTATAGATGCATACAACTGCACCTGGCTAATTTTTTTTGTTTTTCATAGAAACAGGGTCTCACTATGTTTCCCAGCTGGTCTCAAAGTCCTGGTCTCAAGTGATCCACCTGCCTCTGTCTCCTAAAGTGTTGGGATTACAGGTGTGATCTGCCGCACCAGGCCAACCACATTTTTATTTTTAAACTTAGCCTTGGAAATGAGATATCATAATCTTTTAGTTATTTACTGTAGCATCTTATGATAATTTTTGTGCCTTAATGCCATCTCTTAAGAGAAACCACAGGAAGTGGCTCCCCTCTCTGCACGCACACCACAGAGGGTTATTTTTTAAATTAAAGAAATAAGGAAGTGAGAGAAGGTTTGGGTCTGTTAACTCAAAGCATATTCACTTTGTAAAGGACTTGGGCAATCTAGTGCTGGCTCCTTATCTTCCACATACCAATGGAGGCCTCAAAACTGTGAATGCTTTACCCAGGGCCACACAAATTGTGGCCATGACAAAAACTTAAAATTCCCATTCTGGTGTTCTTTCTGCTGCACCATTGAAAGGCAGTGGGATTAGCTCTGTATCTTTAGGGAGAAAAACAATAGCATCTAGCTATACCCAGCCTCTTGGTACTCACTATACACTATATTTTTTCCTTAAAACAATTTAAGCTCAGACCTTTACTTCTGGCCCTCTACTATTATAAAAAGGAAAACATGTTTGATTAATGGTTTTTTTTTAAATCAATTGACAATATTCCTGTGAGGGTACAAGTGTTAGAACTATTAAGGCATCAAGAGAAGTCTTCTAGTAAGATGGAGCCAAAAATAAATAATTGCTTGTTAGAAAGGTATAACAGGTAAAAGAGGGAGGTTTGCTTAGAACCTCACTTTTAATGTTCAGTGAGATTAGTAGTCAGAAGGGAGTTTATCTCAGGTTACAGGACAGTAGTTCATGTCATGGGAAAGCGAGCTATGGGGCAGGCTACTCTGGTTCCGGTCTCAGCTCTTCTGCTTTCTGTTACCTCGGCTTGGCACTTTATCACTGTGTGCCGCAGTTTCACTTTCTAAAACGCAGAGGATACTGCCTACCTCACAGTGTTTTGAGGACAAACGGAGAATATACTTTTTTCTTACATTTAAAAAAATGAATCTAGCCGGGCGCGGTGGCTCACGCCTGTAATCCTAGCTCTCTGGGAGGCCGAGGCGGGCGGATTGCTCAAGGTCAGGAGTTCGAAACCAGCCTGAGCAAGAGCGAGACCCCGTCTCTACTATAAATAGAAAGAAATTAATTGGCCAACTAATATATATAGAAAAAATTAGCCGGGCATGGTGGCGCATGCCTGTAGTCCCAGCTACTTGGGAGGCTGAGGCAGAAGGATTGCTTGAGCCAGGAGTTTGAGGTTGCTGTGAGCTAGGCTGACGCCACGGCACTCACTCTAGCCTGGGCAACAAAGTGAGACTCTGTCTCAAAAAAAAAAAAAAAATGAATCTATATCAAGAGTCTGTTTTATTTGTAATTTCTAGTATTGCTTACGTCCTGGCACATTGCTGAAAGTGCCGGACTGTGCTGCTGAAGAGACGCTGAGCGCGAGAGAAGTCGCCGCGTGCTGGGGGGTTCAGGATCCTCCAGATCAGCACAACTCTTCTTCCTGAGTTACTAACTTTACTTGAGTATTTAAGGAAATCTTATTTTTACATCAAAGAAAACACAAATGTATGGAGTAGAATGAAAAATGTATGTGGATTTTAAAAATAAACCCAGAATCTTCAAAGAAGTTTCATGCAGGTTTGGGCGAGGGAAGTCAGCTGCTGGCACTCGTAAGAATCCGGAGGGAAGGATTTCCTATCGTCAGGGGAACTTCAGTGGAGTATTAGACAGTACTAGAATTTTCTTCTCACCAGTACGTGAAATGATTAGCAGTGCTGCATACCACAAAAGAAATTGGGAGTCTTTTAGGCGTACCCTGCTTTGGGTAGTGAAAGGAATGCTTTACTAAACCCTTGATCATTTTCCCAACATTTTGGTCTTTGATAAGTGTTGCGAAACCAAAGGGTGTGTGGCTCATGGTGTCTGTTTCCCCCAGGCCCGCCTGAACTGTAAGCACTGTGGGAAGCCCGTGATCGACGTGCGGATCGGGATGCAGTACTTCTCCGAGTATAGCAACGTCCAGCAGTGTCCACACTGTGGGAACCTGGACTACCATTTCGTGAAGCCATTTTCCTCCTTCAAAGTTCTCGAAGCTTATTGATGAAAGCTTTGCTTTAGTAATAGCTATTTTATTGATATTATTACTTTATTACATATCTTTTATAGGGAAACATTCTGTGACATTGATTTCTTTTCTAATTTAAAGGAGAGTTACTTTGTGTATGTGTGCCACTAAAACGGGGGCTGTCCCTTGCCCTGTCTCGATTCCTGAGTGTTAGTCCGTGGTTATGACCAGAGCCCAGGTGGGTAATCCTGTGAGTTTGGGTAGGGGTTCACTCTCACTCAGAGTCTCTGATGCAGCTTTAAGGTGATGGGGAGAGGATGGCGTGAGTTGAAGAAAGGGATTATGTGGTTGTCGACTAAAAGCATAGGAGTTGGGAAAAAACTCTTACTAAAATCTTAACTTTCTAGAGACCCATTTTTAGATCTTCCCTGGGCCTTGGGAAAAATATGTGACAAATGAATGTAAGTCTATGCCTGGAGAGCAAATAGTGTACTAGTCCATCTCAGCTTAGTGTCCTGCAGCACGTGCTGGCATGCAATTTACTCACACCAACAGATGGTTTGAAATTGGCATAAGTGCTGTTTCTAGCACTATTGTCGTTTAATAATCAATTTTTCATGCTGAAAATAACACCCAAATTATAAGACATAGTAAAGATATTGGTATTGCAAATATTTTTAGGTAAGCTGACCTATAACGGAGAATAATGAAATGAATTTGGAAATAATGCATACTGACTTGAGGGCACAAAGGCAGAGTTCTCTCATTTGAATTGTGTCTTTGAAGTTTGTCAAAATAGCTCCTAAAGAGAATCCATGAATAACATGATTTGGGCAGCGATGATTTATACAGGTTGCCCTGTCACAGTGCCATTTGATGTCAGATTCTTCTCACAGGTAAATCTCACAGCCACAGAATCTAACGGGTGAGTTTCAGAACCCAAAATTGCCGTATTTATTGTCCCCAAAATTGCTTATGGCCACATTTAACCCATTTGATACTGAGTTTCCAAAATCAAAGATTTGACCATAAGAGGGAAAGGACAAATATTGTTTGAGAGGATGATGAAGAAAAGAATAATATTATTTCTTTTAAAAGTGTGTTTTACTTTGGAAAATCACTGATTGTAATGTATAACAGTATGTTTGAAAATAGGTCAATCTAAAGATCTCATGATACCTTACTGTTGGTGAAAAAAGATCATCATATATAGAACTTCATTACTCAGAGCATTGGGCATTCCAAAATACAACCTTCTGTTCATTAGATCTTAATGATTTAAATAGAACGACATCCTATATACCCTTACAGAATTGGAATGTGATTTCTCAATGAATTTGGTAATTTCATGTATGGTAGGGATATATGCTAAAAGAATGCCGGAAACATAATTTTATGAATAGCCAAATTTGGGGTTGATGTGAACATTTTGTATTACTTATTTGGTTTATACCATTTTTTTCTCAGTGGGATTTTTCATTTCAGAAGTGTTCAGGCATTATTGCAAGTGAGTTTCAGTTCTACATGAAATATTTGATGTTTTGTTTGAAACAGCACAGCATCAAAGAACCAATGCGTTAACTAATATTTTTCATCTTTCAGTTTGGAAGGTTGTTATTTGGTTTGCTGCATCTGGTTTGATGTTTGATGATCTGAAAAATATTTCACAGTGGGGGAAAATGCACAAAATGCCTGTAAGAAGCAGAAAATCATTATTGGTCTGACAGTGATGCAGCTAAAAGAGGACTATAAGACATAACCTCTTGCAGATTTGTCTTTAATACACAAAACTGTAATTGTGAATTAACTGTTTTTCTATTAATTCTGTCATGTATCCAAGTCTAAAAATTGGTAAGTTTCTCTTCAGAATACCATTTAGATTTTATTTCTGAATTTAAAATAAATAGTAAAATATTTGTAATGCTGGTCTTTAATCCACCTAAATTTTTATAGTGAAACCAGCTTTATATTGTTGTTCTGAAGCTTAAAGTTGACCTGTACACTATATTCAGTAAGCTTCTAAGTTTAAAACTGCTGTGGGCATAGTATATGCCTCATTCCATATTTTCTTTTTAGATTGTTTACTACCCCCGAAAAAATAAGTGTGATGAGGTTTCACTATAATTGGGTAAAATTGCTTCTGGACATTATTTTGATGATAAACTTAGGATTCTCTGGATATATGCAGTGTTTAAAAAGAGAAGTGATCATACCCGGAATATAATTGAATATGCAACACTATAAAGATAAATCTTATTTTGGAAATCTGCTGGCCTTAATACCCCACACTTGCCCTGAGTACCTTGATTGGAATTGGAATATGTCAAGAAATATTATTATTATTGTTGTTGTTAGGATATTAGTTACCCAAGAGGTCCAATTTCTGTTTCTCTGATGAATAGTATTCACTAACATGAAGCATGTTTCATCTACCCTTAACATTTTTTTTTATCATTTATTTTTAAAAGTTTTATACTTTGAACAAATACAATTACCTGCGTTAGTGAGAAGACAATTTCTGATTGATCATTGCTTCTTCAGGCCATCTCAGCTGTCCACTCTCTGGTTACATCTGAAGCAACTGATATACCGGGTCTATACCTTGAAAGACAGACATGGTGCCATGAAGTTGGGGAGTTGGGTGAATTCCCATTCCGATTACAGAAGAGCATTCCCAAAATGCCCTTTAATTTCTGTTTTCTGTGGAAGTTTATTTTCTGAGAAAGTTATTTTCATATTTGTTTTGGGAAAAATTAACTCAAGAAAGAATCTTACTAGGTTTTCAAACCCTAGAACTATTTAATAACAGATTGACTGATATATAACTTACTAGAGCACCAAAACTAACTTGCTCAAATCTTTTGTTTAGTCCTGCAAGATCAATGCTTAACATGCAGTCTGTTCTCCTGTGGCCAAGTCGGTGACTCCAGTTTGCTTTTTTTTAGTCTCCTGGTAGCAACTGTTAAGTAATTGTCGTTGGAGGTTGGGGAAGAGGTGAAGAGAAAATGCTCTTGTTTAGTGCTTTGTTTCCTGAATAGGATGCTGCCTAACTCAGTTCATCTCCATGTCCTGTTGACTTTATTATTATTTCAGCTGATTGAAAGAAAATACAATGGATGGGCACAATTAAAACCAGCTCAAAAATATATTCTTTTTGGTAAAGATATCTTGTCAAGACATCTTGGATTGCACTTTTGTTGAGGGAAGACAGTGTAAATAGTTAAAGAATGTTGATAAAATTGAAGCATTTGGTTGTGGAATTGTGCGTGGTGTTAGAGGGTTTCTGTTTGTGAAATGTATGTATTAAAAATAATAAAATTTCAGAAACTAACATTGTATTCTCTCTTCAGTGTGTCACTTTATTTTTGTGTTGGGATTTTTGAGCAGTGGGATTGTCTGGTCAGAGATGTAGAGAAGGCTTTCTGAGGTTTTGATTACTATTCAGGTAGTCATTTCAAAGTCAGTACTGCAGCTAATAAAAACTTAACTTTTTGTGCTGCTTGCAAATTGGATATCACATGTAAAATCCCTTTGCAACAAAAAACATCCTATTTAACAAAGTTGATTCCATAAGGATAGTCCAAAATTATTGTCCTGGTTATAGGGAATTCTATTTAATAGTATTAAAGGAAAATAAAAACCGAGGCCACAGTCTAGATATACCCTAAGATCAACCACCCATAGCCACCTAGCCAAAATAAGTCATCCTGATTTCCCTGAAACACTAGTTCTGCTTACAAACAAAACACAAAATACAAGCTTTGCATCCTTGTCAGCATGATTTGGTGAAAACCAATCAGCTACAGTAGTTCCCCCATCTCCGAGTATCCAAGGTTTTGCTTTATGCAGTTTTTTACCCATGGTCAACTGCAGTCCAAAAATATTAAATGGAAAATTCTAGAAACAGTTCTTACAATTTAAATTTCACACCATTCTGAGTAGCATAATGAAATCTTGAGAAGTCCTGCTCTGCCTCTCTGAGGAGGTGAGCCCTCCCTTGGTCCAGCAGATCCACACTGTAGATGCTGCCCCACCGATGGGCACTCAGGAGCCGGCTTAATCCCTTGCAGTATTGTGTTCATGTTTTACATAATGGTCGCATAGCACAAGAGTAGTAATGCTAATGTGTTTTTACCCCAGTTGTTCTACTTTGTTATTGTTAATCTCTTACAGTGCCTAATTTATGAATTAAATTTGTAAATTATAAATTTGTAAATTTTCATAGGTATGTATGTGTAGAAAAAACTGTAGTATATTAGGGTTTGGTACTTGAGTTTGAGGTATCCACTGGAGGTCTTGGAATGTAGCCCTCAAGGATATGGGGGGAACCACTGTATAGACAAATCAACTAAACTGCTCTTCTTCCCTTAAAAAGATTGTTAATGTATAACAGCAAGTCACAAAAGAGGGCAAAATACTTCCTCTTTTATGCTTTGTAAACGGTGCTGTAACAGCTGTGCGTGGGGCTACTTACCACTTTGGTTTGAGGTCTCCCAGTTTGCCAACTGTCCTCTTGTGTGTACAGTAAAGTTCTACAACTTTTAAATTTGATATGATTTTATTTTTGACAATAAATAACCCTATTCTACGAGTGTTTTCTTTGGTTCTGAGGCCTGTAATAACTTCATAATGAAAAGACTTGATTGTGTGCTTCTGCTTTCGAAGCAAAGTGAAAACTGAGTCTAATTAAACATCTTGCTGACCTTGAGCACTGTGGTAATTTTATTAGCTCCATCTGTCATTGGTAAGCCTCAGAAACAGCAAAAGTAAAAAGAAAGCACTTTGCCTCATGAAGTGTGGTGGAACACTACTGGTTACATTTGTCAGCCTTCAAATGGAATTGGCTGCCTTAGCACCGCTTCTTGATAATGTCAAGTCGTTCTGATGCACGTGATTAAAAATTCAGATGATATCTTAAAATCAGGTTTTGAACTGTCTAATTGTATTCCTAGTAAACCCAAGTATTCTAAAAGTGGAAATGTCATAGTCATAACAGTCATGGAATTTAGAGATGCCAGAATTTAGACCAAAGGCTGTGCTTTTTGTTTTATTCACATAGTAACTATTTGTTAAATTACATTAACAATTGTATTCATTTTAGAGATAAAAAGAATATCTGAGGCCCAGAGAACTTTAAATAACTTCACATAGTTAATGGCTAACTAGGAATTAAATCTGGAGTCCCTCTTCTAGTCCTCAAAATGAGATTTTGGTAAATATTCAGCCAGCTAACCATGGTTTAGAAGTAGAGTATCCATGAGTTGTCTTCAGTTGTCCCTTCTGTTTTCTGTTACCATTTGCATACAGGCCACTTCTAGCATATTAATGATCAGGTTTAGGCATTAGATGCCTGAAAAGATCTTTGTGTTACTAGAGAAACTGTTTTAAACATGAACTTTATCTAAATCCTGGAATTAATTTTGTTTTTTGTTGCTTTCATTTTGTGTTTACTGATTTTCATTTTCCGATGCTGATGGTAACAAATCTAGGAGCCTAGATGAGTATCAGTTATGCTCCTCATAAAAGGAAGAAAATGTCAATTACAGGCATATACACTTTTACTAGATGTGTAAATAGGAAGATAACTAATCTAACTCATTTGAATGATGGAGAACCTGCAGCCTCACTGAATCCAAACTTCACAGAACAAATCCCTTTAATTCTTATATGTATCAGTGGATGGGCACTTGGTTTCATTTGAGAAATAATTTTTTTTTAGCCCCACTATATTCTCATTCAGTTGAGAAATAATTTGGGTTTGTTTTGACAAGGCAACACATACAAAAGTTGCCTTTGCTTCAAGAGCACAGGTACTAAAACAGAAGTAATTCTACATGGGGCGGGCAAGTACATTTGGAAGCAGCCACTATTTTTAGAAAAAGAAACAATACTTTCTAAAAGGGAAAAATAATATTTGGAATCAATAATTGTATCTTCCACCCCATTTTTCATTTTTCGTGCATTAATTTGTTGACATCTGTTCTCTTTTGTTAAGATAGATTATTGCTTGAGAACTATGTCTGGATATAAGATGGGTTTTTAACAGTCTAAGAATCCATCATTTTATTCACTTTGGGATCTAACTTTTGAGTTATTCTTGGTTTCAAACATGTCAAGCTGTTGGGGATTTGATAGCATTGATCTATCCAGTTTGGGCAAGGTTTTCTTTTTTGACTAACTTTTCAAACATTCTCTCTGGATGTTTCATTTTCAGTTTCTTGGGATCTTGTCTGAAGCTCTGTTATCCCACACTTTTAGGAGTTGCTTAACCTGATTTATTTGAATTCCACACAACCTTAGAAGGAAAAAATACTGGTTACATGCTTCTCTTAGAGAATTAAAGGGCTGTCCCTTTAGCTAATTAGTGATATTCCAAGGTACTGCAAAACCATGGGTTGAATCAGTACTTTACACTTTTGTTATTTTCATCGTATTAACAAAGCACATATTTTTCTGAAGCTCTCATGACACAGCAGGTAAGTGATGAGATATGCAAAGCCAGGTGAAACCTATGACCAGTATTTCTCTGAGGCTCCAGAACCCCATGGTTCTAAAAAGAAAGTGATTTCAGCAGGGAGTGGGATACTGGGCGTCCTGGGGACTACTGTGAATATTTCAAAAACCTTAATGGAGATGATGAAGTTATTTACCCACCACAAGGCTGCACAGGATACGTATTATAAAAGGTCAGTTTACTTTTGGCAGGAGTTACGGCAACCTTGGTTATCTCAAGCTGCTCAGGAGCACTGGGATTAGCATATGCCTTTGATGAATAATATATGAGAACACAAATGAATTATTACGTAATAAGTGCTCTTTATTTTATAGACATAGCCTTTCAAAACACAGGATAGGGTCCTGTTGGGTGGAGGATGGTCTTTGGTGATGGCAGGATTGGGAAAATGCCATTTTAAAAAATGTCCTCTACTTTTTCTAGTACTTTTCCTTTTACCTGTTGTGATATTATTGCCTTATCCCTACCTGACCATCTCTCTCTTTCCTACCTACTTCTTTCTCTAGTCTTTCCTCTTGCCTCAAGTTTCTTAACCATCAGTAAAAGCTGCCTGACCAACCCAGACATGAGTTGGTTGGTAAATAAAAATTAGTTAAGAAAATAGATAACAGTTGGTATAAAGGTGAACAAGTTGATCATGTGGTCAAATGATTCTTAACAAATATGCAAGGATAATTCAGTGAATAAAGGATAATGGAACATGAAGCCGGAAAAATTTGATACCCACATGCAAAAAAGTTAAAAAACTAAACCTGGATTTATACTCATACTATATTAAATAAATGAATTCAAAATGGATCATAGATGTAAATGTAAGATCCAAAAATGGATAAATTAGATTTTATTAAAATTAAGAACTTGTCCTCAGAAGAAATTAAGAGAATAAAAAACCCACAGACTAGAAGAAAAGGTCTTGTATCCAGAGTATATAAAGAACTCCCAATATGTGTTAAGAGTAAAAGAAATGACCCACTTCAAAAGAGGGGGTCCAAAATATTCAAACAGATAAGTTGCCAAAAATAATAAAGGAATGATGACCGCAAGATACTCAGCATAATTAGTCATTAGGGAAATGCAAATTAAAACCACAAGTGTTGCTGCTTCACACCCATTGGGATGACTAAAATTAAGACAATACCAAGAGCTGGCAAAGATGTGAAGTAACTAAAACTCTATTACACTGCCGATGGGAAACAGTTTGGCAGTTTCTTTAAAATGTAAACATACTTGTCCCAGCCATTCCACTCCTATGTATTTAATCGAGAAATGAAAGCTTGTGTCTACACAGATTTGTTCATGAATGTTTATGGCAGCTTTATTTGTAATAGCCCCAAACGATCCAAATGTCTATCAGCAGGAGAATGGATGACAGAAGTGTGATACCCATACAGTGATTTTACTACTCGGCAGTAAGAAAGGAACAAACTCTGGATAAATGCAACAACATGGATGAACCTCAAAATAATCGCACTGGAGTGAAAGAAGCCAGAGGAAAAAAGAGCACATACTGTATGATTCCACTTATGTAAAGCTCTAGAAAATGCAAATATATCTAGAGTGATAGATTGGTGGTTACCTGAGGATGGGCAGAGTGATAATGGTGGGGAGGGGAGAGAGAAAGTGCTTACCAAGGGGCATGGGAAAACATCTGGGGGTGACTAGTGTGTTCATAATCTTGATTGTGGTGATGGATGGTTTCACAGAAACATATACCTGTAAAAACTTACTGTATACCTTCAGTAAATTTAGTTTATTGTTTGTCAATTATACCTCCATAAGGCAGAAAAAATATCTAACCCCCGAAGGGATAACTTATATACCATAAACATTTTAGTTAAATTTAAATCAGAAATCCACATTCATTTGACAGGTTTGATTCTTTTGTTTGTTTTGATGTGTGATCCTAGTTGTAGGACCATATTGCCTTTCTTGCAAAATCTCCATTTATGATGCATTCTTTAAGAATTCTCATTTGGTTCTCTTTAAAGTGGAATAAGAACTTCTAGGCACATGAGAAACACTATAAATATAGAACCTGGCTAGACTTTTAGGAATTCCATTCCCTAATCTTTTGCTGTTTTCTCTCCCATGTTTAATGCAACAATATTTTTTGTGTATATAATTTGCCTTAACTGTTCAAAGCATCCTGTGGAGTTATTGAAACCATATTTTCTTTTTATAATTCTATTTCATTGGTTTATGCACTATTTTTATTAAATTACATCATTGCAATGACAAGCATAACTGGTGTAAACAAGTTTGGGAACAAACACGACTAACTTTTGGTAAACACACAACTTTGCCGGGGAAACCGTATGCAGACTGTGCCTAACAGAAAGCAGGCTCCCCAATGCCAGCATTCACCCAGCTGAGAGCATTCGTCCCAGTGTAGCTTTACAAAAATGAATTAGAGTCAGTCAGTTTGCTGGATTGGCTAAGTAAAGATCCATCAAGAGGGATTCTACTGCCCAAGGTCTCCAATCCTCATTTTCCTTATCTGTGAATATTAAGAGTCTCTCCCTGGGGGATGGGGTATTAGTAAGAATTAAATGAAATGATGTAAATAAAGTGTTTAGCGCAGTCCTGGCATGTAGTAAGTGCTAGGTATGTTCCTTATTATGATCAATTATCTTATTTCTGGAAGCATTCTTGTTACGTTAGGGCAAGAAGGATGTTAGAGATTGTCTGACTCAACATCTTTGTTTTACAGATGTGGAAAATTGTTCAGTATTAGATGTCAGCATATAGGGGTAAAGGCCTTTTCCAGCACCAAGTTGGTAATCTCTAAGGGAGCTTCCTGGGGGGTTTCTTACTGCTGAGAACCTGAAGACTCCCTAATACTCGTGATGCAATTGCAGACCCTGTGTCAGACACATACAGGAGCTTCCTTTGTCTCTCAAATCGATGGGTGTGGGAAAGAAGGCAAAACTAGGCCTCAGCGTGGCAGTGAGAGAAGAGGGAGATCAAGGAGGTTGTGGGACTGATAGGCAGGTAAAATCTGGCTCAGTGAGGTGGGTTAAACATTTTGTGAAAGCCATTATTTGTTTTTCTCCACTTGGGTTTAGCTTCAAACTAAGACCTGTGCTCAAAACGCATTTCAAAAATGATCTGTTTCTTTCTCTTGGGTTCATCAGTTGAGTTATACTGATGGTTTTTTGAAAAATCTGAATCATGCCCATGAAGGATGGCATCCACACTCCTGACTTAATGCAGTGACTGTCACTTGCTAATAATAACATGTGGAATGTGGTGGAAGCAGATTATGGTCACTCTGCTCTGGCCAGAATAATGCCCTTTAGCATTGGCGTTTCCCTCTACTGGTCTGATCTGGCTTGGGGAGTGCTATGGTCAGAATGTTTGTGTCTCCCCCAAATCCATATGCGGAAGTCCTAACCCCCAAGGTGATTAGATAGGAAGGCAAAGCCCTCTTGAATGGATTTGGTGCCCTCATAAAAGAGACCCAAAGGAGCTAGTTTGCCTCTTCCACCTGTGAGGACACAGCTAGCAAGCACCATCTGTGGGGAAGAGGGCCCTCACCAGACATTGAATGTGCTAGCACCTTGAGCTTGGACTTCACAGCGTCCAGAACTATGATCAATAAGTTTCTGTTTATAAGTTATTTCCATTCTAAGGTATTTGTTATAGCAGCCTGAGTGCACAAAGACAGAGGGTCTAGGTTGCAAGGTACACCTGCTGAAATGCTGCAGTGCTGCTAACCTCTGACAGGCATCTGCACTCGTTCAGCCAACCAGGACCAGTGCGATGCGTGGCAACCGTGCTGGCCTCAGAAGGGAAGTCTGGGTTTAAATTGTGACTGTCACAGACTCAATCAAATCACTTAACCTTCTGGATCATGTTTTCTGTTACAGCATGGAAACACAAATACCAACTTTCTAATATTCTTATAGTGAGATTTAATGAATTATTAGTCTAAAAGAATTTGTAAATCAGTGAGAAATAGGCACGAAGAGTTATTTAAAATACCTTTGATCTTTAGTGTTAAGGAGCTATGTCTGTCTTGCCAAAATTAATCTTTTCACATGCCATGCTTGATATGCCAAATGCTATTCAATTCAGCATTTATTGAGCACATACTATGTGTGGTGGTAGAAGCTAAAAGGAGCTATGATTATTTCTTCAGAAGGCCTATCATCTTTAATAGCTGTGAACATCTTTTAAAAATGTTTTCCAAATTCTAATTTTGAAGTGGCGGTGGTGTTCCATGAGAGGTGACAAGACTCCTGGCGGTATATACACCTAAAACAGTTCTTGCAGAGAATTGCTGTGTTCATCTGTGATCTTCTACCCTAACACTGAAATGAAATTTTAAATGTAGATCCTTGAAAAAAAATGATTGAAATTCTAACAAAGCATATGACTTATAAGGTTTGCATTTTATTTTTATTTTTTTTATTGCAGGATATTATGGGGGTACAAACATTTGGTTACATTTTAGGACTTTGCCACACCCAAGCCATGATTTGAGGCATGCCCTTTCCCCCTACAATGCTCACCATGTCCATTAGTTGTGAGTTTACCCACCCCCAACCTCCCAACCCCCAACGAATATTACTACTGTGTGTGAACCTTAGTGTTGATGAGTTAGTGCCAATTTAATGGTGAGTACCTGTGGTGCTTATTCTTCTGTTCTTATGATACCTCACTTCAGAGGATGGGCTCAAGCTCTATCCAAGAAAATATAAGAGGTGCTAGATTACCATCATTTTTTATAATTGAATAGTATTTCATTATATATATATACCATATTTTATTAATCCTCTCATGTATTGATGGGCACTTGGGTTGTGCTGCCATAAACATTCGAGTGCAGATGTCTTTATGATAGAATGTCTTTTGTTCCTTTGGGTAGATGCCCAATAGCGCTATTGCTGGATCAAAGGGTATTTCTATTTTTAGCTCTTTGAGGTATCTCTAAATTCTTTTCCACATAGGTTGTACTAATTTGCAGTCCACCAGCAGTGTAAGAGTGTTCCTATCTCTCCACATCTTCATTAGCATTTGTTGTTTTGGGATTTTCTGATAGAGGCCAATCTCACTGGGTTAGGTGATATCTCACTGTGGTTTTGATTTGCATTTCCCTAATGGTTAGAAATGTTGAGCATTTTTTTTTTATATGTTTGCTAGCCATTATTCTGTCTTCTTTTGAAAAGTTTTTGTTCATGTCCTATGCCCATTTATTGTTGGGGTTGTTTGATTTTTTTCTTGTTGATTTTTTTTAGTTCTAGATAGATTCTTGTTATCAACCCTTTATTGGATGTGTAGAAAGCAAATACTTTCTCCCATTCTGTAGACTGTCTATTCTCTCTAATGATAGTTTCTTTGGCCGTACAAAAGCTTTTTAATTTGATCAGGTTCCATTTATTTATTTTTGTTGGTGCCGTGATTGCTTTGGGGATCTTCTTCATAAATTCTTTGTCTAGCCCGATGTCTGAGAGTCTTCCTACATTTTCTTCTAGGATTCTTAAGGTTTCATGCCTTAGGTTTAAGTCTGTTATCCATTGTGAATTGATTTTTGTAAGAGGTGAGAGGAGAGGATCCAGTTTCAATTTTTTGCATGTACTTATCCAGTTTTTTCAGCACCATTTATTGAAAAGAGATTCTTTTCCCCAGTATATATTTTTGTCTGCTTTGTGAAAAATTAAATGACAATATGGGGATGGTTTCATTTCTGGATTCTCAGTCCTGTTCCAAAGGTCTATATCTCTGTTCTTGTGCCAGTAACATGCTGTTTTAGTTACTATAGCCTTGTAGTACAGCTTGAAGTCTGTTAGACTGATACCTCCCAGTTTGTTTTTTTTTTTGCTTAAGATTGCTTTGGCTATACAAGGTCTTCTCTGTTTCCATACAAAGCATAGAACTATTTTTTCTAGGTCTGTAAAGAATGATTATGGCATTTTGATAGTGCTTGCATTAATTCTGTGGATCACTTTGGATAGTATGGACATTTTGACAATGTCGATTCTGCCAATCCATGAGCAAGGTAGATTTTTCCATCTGTTTTCATCTTCTACAATTTATTATCTTAGTGTTTCATAGTTCTCCCTGTATATGTCTCTCACCTCTTTCATTAAATATATTCCTACATTTTTAATTTTCTTTGAGGTTATTGTAAAAGGTATTACGTTTTTGATTTGATTTTTGGCTTGACTGTTATTGGTGTATATGAATGCCTCTGATTTGTGTGTATTGATTTTGTATTCTGAGACTTTACTGAATTCATTTATCAGTTCCAGGAGTCTCTTGGTTGAATCCTTGGGGTTTTCTAAATATAATATCATATCATTAGTAAAAAGTGAGAGTTTGGTCTCTTCTGCCCCCATTTGGTCACCCTTAATTCATATCTCTTGTCTAATTGCTATAGCAAGGACTTCCAGCCCTATGTTTAATAGAAGTGGAGATAGCGGGCAACCTTGTCTGGTTCCAGTCCTAAGTGGGAATGGTTTCAGTTTTCCAAATGGTTTCAATGGTTTCAATTCAGTATGATACTGGCTGTGAGTTTATCATATATAGCCTTAATAATTTTAAGGTATGTTCCATCTGTGCCTATGTTGTTAAGAGTTTTTTATCATAAAGGTGTGATGGACTTTGTCAAATGCTTTTTGTGCATTATTGAGAGAATCATATGGTCTTGATTGAACTGGATTAGAAATTGAACTCTGATTTTATACCACTCTGATATGAGAAGATACATGGTATAATTTCTATTTTTTTGAATTTGTTGAGGTCTGATTTGTGGCCTAATATGTCATCTATTTTGGAGAAAGTTCCATAAATAAAAGCCCTTGCTTTTATTTATGAGGTGTATTGCATTTATAGATTTGTGTATGTTGAACCAGCCTTGCATCTCTAGGATAATGCCCACTTAGTCATGGTGAATTATTTTTTTGATTTGCTGTTGGATTCGATTTGCTAAAATTTTGTTGAGGATTTTAGCGTCTATATTCATGAGGGATATTGATCTGTAGTTTTCTTTTTTTTGTTGTGGTGTCCTTTCCTGGCTTTGATATCGAGGTGATATTGGCTTTGTAGAATGAGTTGGGGAGAAGATTTATACCATCTTTCTCAATGTTGTGGAATAATTTCCATAGTATAGGTATGAGTTCTTCTTTGTATATTTGGGAAAACTTGGAAGTGAAGACATCTGGTCTAGGACTTTTCCTTTTTGGAAGGGTTTTAACTGCTGCTCCAATTTCTGTGCTTGATATTCGTCTGTTTAGGAATTCTATTTCCTCATGAGTGAACTTAGGGAGGTTGTATGTTTTCAGGAATTTGTCCATTTCCTCCACATTATGTAGTTTTGGGGCATACAGGTTTTTATAGTATTCAAAGATAATGTTTTGTATTTCTGTGGAGTCTGTTGTGACCTCTCCTTTTCATTTCTAGTTAAGTTTATTAGAATCCTTTCACCTCAAGTTCTTGTTAATCTAGCAAGAGGGCTGTCAATTTTGCTTGTCTTTTCAAAATCAAGCTTTTGGTTTTGTCGATCTTCTGTATAGTTCTTTTGTTCTCAATTTCATTTAGTTCTGCTCTGATCTTAGTTCTTTATTTTCTTCTGCTAGGTTAGGAATTGATTTTCTCTTCCTTTTCTACTTCCTTGATACTGTTTATTAGTTTGTTGATTTTTGAGCTTTCTGTTTTTTGGATGTGAGCATTTAATGCTATTAGTTTTCCTCTCAGGAATGCTTTCACTGTATCCCACAGATTTTGATAACTTGTGTTTCCATTATCATTTAGTTTAAAGAATCTTTTGATTTTCCTCTGTATTTCCTTCTTGACCCAATAGTTATTCAACAATAGATTGTTTAATCTGCATGACTTTATGAAGTGATATTTCTGTTGGAATTGAACTCTAATTTGATACCATTTTGATATGAGAAGATACATGGTATAATTTCTATTTTTTGAATGTGTTGAGGTCTGATTTGTGACCTAATATGTCTTCTATTTTGGAGAAAGTTCCATGAGCTGATGAGAAGAATGTGTATTTGGCTTTATTTGGGTGGAATGTTTTGTAGATGTCTGTTAGACCCTTTTATTCTAGAGCTCTGTTTAAGTCCATTATTTCTTTGCTTAGAAGATCTGTCCCATTCAGTCAGATGGGTGTTGAAATCCCTGGCTACTATGGCATTATTGTTTATCATGCTATTTAGGTCAGACATGGTTTGCTTTATGTATCTGGGTGCTCCTGAGTTGGATACATAAATATTAAGAATTGTTAGGTCTCCTTGTTGGATCTTCCCTTTCACCATTATATAGTGGCTATCTTTGTCCTTTCTTACTTTTGCTATTTTAAAGCTTATGTTGTCTGAAAGAAGTGTAGCTACCCCTGCTTTCTTTTGGTTTTTGTTTGCCTGGAGGATTGTTTTCCATCCCTTGACCTTGAGCCTGAAAGCATCTTTGAGGGTTAGATGCATTTCCTGTAGATAGCAGATAGTAGGCTTGTGGATTTTTATCCACTCTTCCAGTCTATGTCTCTTCAGAGGACAATTCAAGCCATTCACATTTATTGAGAGGATTGATATTTGGGGTAGATTTCTGTTCATATTGTTGAGTGAATTCCTATTTTGTTTTACATCTTGAGCCATCATTGAATCCAGCCTCTAGACTTTAACTCTTGAGTGATTTTACTTTGGAGAGTGTCTATTGTGCTGTTCAGTGTGCAATGCAGGTCTGAGTACTTCCTGTAAGGCTGATCTGGTCTTCACAAATTCCATCAATGATTGCTTGTCTAGGAAGGTCTTTATTTCTTCCTCATAGATGAAGCTTAGTTTTGTTGGGTATAGAATTCTAGGTTGGCCATTATTCTGTTTTAGAAGATTAAGAATAGGCACCCAGTCCCTTCTGGCTTATAAAGTTTCAGTTGAGAAGTCTGCAGTTAGTCTGATAGGTTTTCCTTTGTAGGTTATCTGCTGTTTTTGCCTCACTGCTCGAAGGATTGCTTCTTTCATGTTTACTTGTTCAGTCTAATAATTATGTGACATGGTGATTGCCTTTTCATATTGAGTCTCCCAGGAGTTCTGTGTGCTTCTTGTATCTGGATATCTAGATTTCTGGCCAGGCTGGGCATATTTTCCTCCAGTATTCCATGAAATAAGTTTTCCAGCCCTGTGTATTTTCTTCTTCTCTCTCAGATGCCTATGATTTTTATATTTGGCTTCTTTACATAATACCATATTTCTTGAATGTTTTGGTCTTGTCTCTTTTTTCTGTGTTCTTTTTCTTCATCTGATTTGTTTAACATATAGGCATTATCTTCAAGCTCTGAGATTCTTTCCTCTGCATGATTCATTCTGTTCTTGTGGCTTTCCAGTGTGTTTTGAAGTTCCTTGACTGCCTCCATCATTTCCAAGATTTTGGTTTGGTTTTTCTGTAGTATTTCAATTTCTTTGGATAATTTTTCATTCATTTTCTGTATTGTTCTTGTGGCTTCTTTATGGTGGGTTTCTATTTTCTCTTCAATTCCATTTAGTTTTCTTACAATCCATATTTGGAATTCTTCCTTTGTCAGTTTAATCATATCGTGTAAGTTGGTATCTATTGATGGAGGTTGAATATTTTCTTTTGGGGGTGAGTTTTCTCTCAGATCTTTCATGTTTCCTGTATTCCTTCACTGATTCTTTCCTATCAGGCTACTTTGTCAAGAACTGGGGGTGCTTGGACTGGCTTATGGCCTTATCTCCAAGTCCCCAAAGGGACATTCCTTGACAGTGCTAGGGAGATGTGCTCTGGTCCTGTATTGCCTTAGAGGTGTTTTAGCCTTTTGGGTTATCTCTAACTTATTGTCATCACCTCTTGCCAAAGGAGATTAGTGAGTTTGGATCCCTTGCTTAAGCTCCCAGGTGGTGAATCACTCTTGTGTGTGTGAGTCTGCTGCCCTCCAATAGTTTGGAATGGAAGGCACTATGTTGAGCTTGGGGTTACCCTCTCTGTTGTTGCTTGTAACTTGCATGGAGGAGTCAATTATCAAGGTATTTCAATGCCTTTGTGTTGGGCTCTAAACCCCCAAGTGGGGTATACAAGTGCCCCAATCTTTGGGAAATGTCTTGTTACTCTCAAGAGTAACTTGAGCCCTGTTGCCACTTTAGGTGGGGTAAGGGAAACCAATACCTGGAAGACTGAGAGTGTATACTTCTCTGGTTGCTTGATCTGCTGCTAGGGGAGAGCTCCTAGTATATTCAGGACTCTTTCGCCAAACTTGCGATGCAACTCCAAGTCAGTGGTGTCAATTGGTGCAATTGTTGAGTAATCTGACCAGGATTTTCCTTCCCAGTCCACAAGCTCCAAAGATGGCAGTGGCCTGGGCACCAAGGGTGAGCCCTACTGTTATGTTCAGATGATCAGTACCAATGCGTTGGACCAAATCAACAGTCTGCCCCCTTTTGCTTACTTCCAAGGTCCCACAGATTCACAGCAGTGGCACAGAAATAGCAACTTTCCTGCCTTATCTTTGCTTCCAGGGGCAGAGTCTGCCCTGCCAGGCTGGGAGAGAGGTGTTGCCTGAGACCATCCCACATTCCAGCCCAGAAAACATCTTTTCTCATTTCTCCCCTCTTCCAAGGGCAGCCTTGGAAGGCTGCCCTCCAGCCACCCTGCTTGAGGGAAAGTCAAGCCACTGGGCTGAGGTAGGGGCACTGTCTGATGCTGCTGAGTGTCTCAGCTCAGGAAGTGGCTTCTCTTATTACTCCCACCTCCAAGGGCAGGGTTTACCCCAGCAGTGTGATAGGCAAGCATTGGGGCTGGGGGAGGAACACTGCCTGAGGCCACCCTGTGTCCCAGCCCAGAAAATGGCCTCTCTGGCCATTCTGCACCTCCAAGGGTGGGATTTGTCCTATCGGCATGAAATATAAGCTGCCAGGCAGGAGGCATGCCTCCTGAGGCCACTGTGGGTCTCAGCCCAGAAAGCAGCCTCTCTCCTCACTCCGCACCTCCAGGGGCAGGGTTTGTCCTGTGGGGCTTGAAAAGGCAAGTGGCCAGGTTGGGGAAGGAATGTTCAGAAAGTGTTCGTTACTCTCCTCCTCAAGGGAAGGGGCAGTGCCCAGAACTGCAATGTGCCACAGCGTTTGTAGGCTATGGACCCCCCAAAATGGTGGCTTCCCACCCACAGAGAGCCAGCACTGGAGGTGACTTCTGGGGGTCCGCAAGCACTGGGCTTGGCAGGCTGTCTCAACAAGCTTCCAGCTGTCTGCATTGCTTCCCTGGCCAACTGTCTCATGTCAGTCCAGTAGAGGGTCCTGCATTCTCTGTCCCACCCTTTGCCGCTAGCTGAATCTTCAGGGAATTCCAGGGGCAGAGCCTCCCTTTCAGTGTTCACCTCCTTTGTTTTGGTCCTGGTCACCAGGAGGCGAGGTGTCTGTCTCCAAACTCCTTCCTGCGGACTGGGAAGTGTTCACTCAGACCAGTCAATTCCCCCACCTAGTGTGAACCTAGCACAGAGCACTGGAGAGTTCGCCATGTTTCCTGCTTTTGTCTTTTCTCCACACAGCCTGCCATCCAGTGCCACAACTTCACATCGACTTCAGGGGCTTCCCTGACTGCGTCAGTGTGGAGGTCGGTAGAGGAAGAGTCATCCTCCTGTGGGTCAGATCACACTGGCCCAGCTGGCCACTGGGCATGGCTGTCCAGCACTCTATTCGCTATTGTATATCCCACACTCTCCAGACATTGTGGTCGATTCTCCGATTCACCTTTTTTTCCCAGCGCTGCTTATTCCACGCTGCTTCTCTGAAGATTCATGATGCCGTTCTTGTGGGAAGAGCAATCCACTTGTGTGTAGCTGTCTGCGTTCTTCACCTCCTACTCTAGGAGCAGAAAGCCAGGAGGTCACCACTAATCTGCCACTTTTCCTCAAGGTTTGCATTTTTAGATTAAGAAGTATTTTATTGAACTGAGGGAATTCTGAGAGAGAAATTTCATTCCTGGGATGTCTCTCATTTACATTTTTGTCAGGTTTATTAATGCATATATGGCACTTTGTGTGCAGGGAAGCAACAGCTTTTTGAAGAATTGTGTTGGAATCTCAATCATTTTCCAGATGTCTTTAATCTGGTATTCTGTGTAGGGGGGATATGACCCATGGTTCTTATTCTTTTGAAATTGATGTTTTAACATTAAGCATTCATATAATGCTTAGTATAAGAAGCTAATGTTTTAGCTTTCAGGGTAAAAACATTGTGAAGGAGATGACAGGCATATTCTGTTGCTAAAAACTTTATGATTTCTCTTAAAGCTGATGCTTTTGATGCTGCATATTTGGATTTGCATTAGTTGAAAATTTTAAGAAACTATCTCTAGCAAATCATCTAAGCTATATGAAAAAGCTTATTCAAAATTGCTAAGCATCAAAATTCAAAGATGATGATTTTATCCAAGAAAAATAACGTTTAAAATAGTCAAATTGATGTTTTTTGTTTTTAGAACTGCTTCTATTTTGAGGTTGGGGCAAGTGTTTGGTACATAGTTTTCTTGGTTTACATTTAATTTTAATTAGCAAGATATTATGAGTCTGAAGATTTCAGAATTTATTATTAAATCCAGAAGAAAAGAAATAAGGAAGATCTGAAATAAATGGAGTCCTCAGTTTGTGGGGACATGCTTTCTTTGAAAATGTAGGTTTCCAGGTCAGATTTCTAGTTTGGCCAAAGGAAGTAAGCTTTCAACTCTTCAAAGACATTACTGTCTTTGCAGCTGTGGGGAATATGGGTTGGGAGAGGGCAGATGAAAACTGTTTTAAAGGATTTAGCAAGGATCATTTTGTTGGGCATGCTGCCACTCTGATGTAGGGTACAGAGATATTGCTAAGTTGTTGTACTGTGGGAATCACATACGTAAGTATCACCCCAATTATGGTGCTCCTGAAGGGCAAGGAGTATCTCTTTGACATCTTGTATCCATAATGCTTGCTACGTAGTTTGTGTCTATTAGTTGTTAAATAAACAAGTGCAAGTACTGGCAGCTCTGTGTACTAGGGACACAAATGAGGTTAGTTGTGGAAGAATTCAGACAGTTTTCTTCCCTGATTTTGTGTTTTTGATGGCTGCTTTGGGGATTCCTCTCAGAAAGTCAAATGTCAAAATATTAACAGTAAAAAAATTACTTGGATCATAAGAACTGACTTCTATCCTGGGCTACTGGTAAAAAAAAAAAATCACTTCATCTCTCACATGTTTACAATAAAGGTGATTGTCTTACTCCATTCAGGCTGCTATAACAAAATATCTTAGCCTGGGCAATTTATAAACAACAGAAATTTATTGCTTATTGTTATAGAGGCTGGGAAGTCCAAGATCAAAGTGCCAGCAGATTCAATGTCTGGTGAGGGCCTATTTCTCATAGAGGTGCCTTCTAGTTGTGTCCTCACCTGGCAAAGAGGCACACAAGAACCCTGGGACTCTTTTATAAGGGTGCTAATCCCATTCATGAAGTCTTTGCCCTCAAGACCTACTCATCTCCCCAAAGGCCCTCCCCTTAATACCATTACCTTGGGCTTTAGAATTTCAACATATGAAATGGGGGAAAATAAGTGTTCAGACCAATCTCAGATGCTGTCTGAAATTATTTAAGTAGTTAAGATTAAAAATTTAGAATTAAAAATTTTCAGAAATAGAAGGCTTAAAGATTCTGAATTCCTGTAATGTATAGAAAGAGAAACAGATACCAGAATTGTTTAGAATCAAAGGTCTCTAGAACTACACCATCCAGTATAGTAGCCACTAGCCACATGTGGCTATTCAAATTAAATTAAAAAGTTTTAAAATCAAAAATCTTGTTTATCAGTTGCACTAGCCACTTTTCAAGTTCTCAATAGTCACACATGGCTAGTGGCTACCATATTGGACAGCGCCAGTGATAAAACAATTCTATCACTGGAGAAAGTTCTGTGGGATAGTGCTAGCCCAGACTTTTTTCATCAAAATCTTTCCTCTCCATTGTGTCAACCTTAATGAGTGAGTTCCTGATGCTTGGCCTTTAATACCATATCACATATTTCAATAAATAATTTAAAGTTAGAAACAACGCATGAAATGTTTTTGTATTTATTATTCATTTTGACTCTCCTGGGAGGGAGGTGTACCCAGGAGACCCATAGAGTGTGTGGAGTTCATCCAGACATCGATAGTCTTAAGTGAACAATCACAGGGACTTGTTCCTGAGACAGAACAGAAACGGGCTTACTTGTTCCTTGTCTGTCTCATGTGAAACACAAGGTTAATTTTAGGTCTGTGTCAAGGGAAAGTGACTTCCTAAAGCTGGAGTTCTGAACATCCCTGCTCAATTTATCCTCTTCTATGAGCAGCTAAGCATACAGTTAATTCAGTTTTTAATAGCCTAACATTAATGGCTTTTTCAAGTTGATAATCCTTTATGAACCTTCATTGGACTTAATCCAAGATGATTTTTCTTTGTTGAGTGGTTCTGATAGATCACAGTACTAATTGGATTATTCTAAATATAACAGTGAAATAAGTGGAGGCTGATCTTGGTTTTTACTTCTGATTTATTTGTGCAGCCAATTAACATTTTGGGAAGCCTCTAGAGTCACAGGTCTTGCAGATATACTTGATTGCTTAATGTCAGCTGAGGGTGACAGCATTGAGAAAAATAAAATCCTGTAGTATAGTCTTGGATCAGGGAGACAACTCTTTAAGTTTTTATTCAAGTGTCACCCTTGTGTGAAGCTTACCCTGACCACGATTGCAACCCTGCTGGCACTCCTGATTCCCTTTCCCTGCACTCTTTTCCAGCAACACTTATCGCCTTCTGACTCATATACCGTGTTTCCCCCAAAATAAGACAAGGTCTTATATTTATTTTTCCTCAAGAAGACACCCTAGGGCTTATTTTCAGTGGATGCGATTTTTTTTTTTAAGTATGGTACAACAATCTACATTTATTCAAATATAGTTAAGTTGTCTTCTTCTGGAACATCATCATAACTCTCCAAACCCCAAATTCCATCCTGAATCTCTTGAAACTCTATTTCCTTTAGAACCATAGGCCCCAGTCTCTCATGTCAAGCAATAGAGCTCTCATGGAGCAGATGAGAAGGGCTGCTCCTCTTCTTTACCACTTGCGACAAAATGCATGGGCTGTGCAGTTACGCTGCGTAGCCACGCCCATCACTAGGTCTTATTTTCTGGGTAGGGCTTATATTGCGCAAATGCTTAGAAATCCTGCTAGGGCTTATTTTATGGGTAGGTCTTGTTTTCGGGGAAACACGGTATTATGCTTACTGTGTATTGTATATCTCTCTCCACTTAAATCTAAGCCTGTTAAGAGTGTGGAGTTTGTTTTGGTTTTGTTTTTATTTTGGGGGTAGGGGCTGGGGGGAGGGGTCTACTTCACTGATATATACTATATATATATACTGATATATATAGACTAGTGCTTGTCACATAGTAGATGCTCAAGAAGCAGTTATTGAATGTATAAATTGATAAGTGAATATGATCACGAAGAGTGATTCTTCTCATTTGATCACTCCATCAACACTACTGTTGTGAAGATTGCCAGTAACCTCCATATGTGAAAACCAGTGGTCATCCTCAGTCCTCGTCATACTTAAATTATTAATAGCCTTTAATACAGTGATCACTTTCTCTTCCAGGACTCCACATGTTCTGGTTTTTCGTTCTACCTTACTGGCTAGCTCCTTCTCAATTCATCCTTAACTGGTCCTTCTTTCTCTCCCAGTTTCCTAATGGTGGAAAACCCCAGTGCCCAGTCTTTGACCCTTTTTTCTTTTTTATCTATACTCACTGTCTTAGTGATCTCAGCCTGTCTTATGGTTTAAATGCCAACCACATAGTGAGGACTTCTAAATTTATACATGTAGCCTAGACTTCTCTAAATTCTAGACTGTATTAGTTCAAAAACAAATAACCTCCAAATTTCAGTGGCTTAAACTGACATTTATTTCTAGCTCATGGGACTGCAGCTCAGCTCCAGGCTATGGGTTGGGTTCAGATTTTCTCCTTGTTCCATAAGTGAATTTTCTCTGCCTGTCTTCTCATTCTAGGACCCCAGGCTGAAGGCACTATCTCTGTTGGGCTGTGCTGTTCTCCTGTAGTGGAAAGTAGGAACAAGAGGGCAGGAAGAAATTTTTGATGCCTATAAATATGGCACATGTCACATTTGCTCACATTCTATTGGCCAAAGTGTATCACATGGCCAAGACCAAAGTCAATGAGACAGTAGTATACTCCATCAGTGGGAATGAGAGTGAATGATTTCGAACAGCAATGCAGTCTCATAGAATATCTATTAGACATTTCAGGGTCAGCACGCCCAACACTGAGTTCCTGATCTTTATCTCTAAACTTGCCCCTTCTATGTTCTTCCCTATTTCAACTACTAACAACTCCAATTGCTTGGACCAAAATCCTTGGAATCATCCTGGACTCTTCTTTTTCACACTCCATTACTAATGTTTTAGAAAATCCTGTCAACTCAGTCATCAAAATATGTTTAGACTTCAACCATTTCCCACAACCCAGCACTACTGCTTAGTACAAGTCATCGTGTCTCGCTTAGCTTATGGCAACAGACTTCCAGTTGATTTGACGGCCTCTGCCCTCACAGTATACCAGGGCTGCCCAGAAAGTATCCAGTGTTATATTGTTAATATAATGAGAATGGTCACATGGCTGGATACTTTCTGGGCAGCCCTTGTATTTTCAACACAACAACCCTGTGTGAAACTGTAATGGTTTCCTTTTCCTTTCAGAGTAAATGTCAAAACTCTTAAAATAGCCAACAAGAAGCTACATGCTCTGGTCCCCAAGTACTTCTCTAAACTCATGTGTTACTACTCTGTCCTTGTGGACTCTGTCTCAGTGACATCTCCGGGTGATTGCTCTAACATACCAGACGTGTTACCACTCATACATATTAGTTTTCTATCACTGCTGTAACGAATTGCCAAAAACACAACTCAAATTTATTATCTTAGAGTTCTGTAGTCAAAAGTCTGACCCAGGTGTTGACTGGGCTTCATTTCTTTCTTGGGGGCTTTTGAGGACAATCTTTTTCCTTGCCCTTTTCAGCGTCAAGGAGATGTTCACATATTTTGGGTTGTGGCCTCTTCCTCCATCTTGAAAGCCACCAAGGGTGGGTTGAGTCCTTCTCACATTGCATCACTCTAACCTCATTTTCTGCCTCCCTCATCCACTTTTTAGGACCTTTGTGAGCACATTGGGCTCCCCCTGTAATCCAGAATAATCTTCCTATTTTAAGGTCAGCTGAGTAACAAACTTGATTCCATCTGCAGCTCTCATTTACATTTGCCCTATAAGTTAACATGTTCACCTATTCTGGGGATTAGGGGATCTTTAGCGGGGGTTGGCTATTCCACCTTCTCAGGGGCATTTCCCTTGCTGTGCTCTTTGCCTGGACTACTTTCCCCTTGATTATCTCTAGATCATGTCCTCGTATAGGGTTTTACTGAAATGTGTTCTTCTCAGCCAGGTCTTTTCTGACTGTTGAAAATCACAACTGCTACCTAACTTCCCTCTCCTTACTAATTCTGTTTTTTCCAAGGCACTTATAACCAACTAACATACTATGTGTTGTATTTATGTATCATATGTATTGTACATATATATCAAATGTATTTATGTATCATATGTGTTTTCCCCACTAGAATGCAAACTCTTTGTAGGGAGAGATGTTTGTCTGTTTGTTCATTGCTATGTCCCAGCATCTAGAGAGGACCTGGCATGTGGTGAGCACTCAGTATTTGTTGAGTGAGTGAGTGAGTGAAGACTTCATCTTTCATCAGTTGGAGGTGTGATAGATTACAGTCAAGCAATCACAGATGGACAAATATTCCTTAAGGATTATGTGATGAAGAAGATATAAAGCAAATGGTCTCTAGTCTAGGAAGATTATACAGAGGAATCACAGGAACCTGTGGAACCCAAACAGATGTTCGGTTATTAAGTCAGTATTAGCCTGTTTGTGCTGCTACAGCAGAACACTTGAGACTGGGTAATTCGAATGAATAGAAATGTATTGGCTCCCAGTTCTGGAGGCTGGGAAGTCTGCGGTCAAGCAAATTTGGAGGCTGCAAATTTGGAGGCTGATGATGAAGCCACTCTCTTCTTCCAGGATGACATACTTCACATACTGTGTCCTCTGGAGGGAAGGACGACTGGATCCTCACATGGCAGAAGGGCCAAGAGAAAAGTGGAACAAACTTGTCCTTTTATAACGGCATTAATCCCACACCATGAGGGCAGAACCCTCACAGCCTAATTACCTCCTAAAGCTCTCACTTGTTAACACTGTTACAATGGAAAGTAAATTTCAACATGAGTTTTGGAGGGAATGAACATTTAAACAATAGTAGTTTGTATATGAGGCAAAGAAAAAAAAAAAGGAATTGTGTGAGAATACTCATACCATCTCTCAGTAGGTCCATCTCTGGCAATGTGTCTTCAAGCATGATTTCAGGATGTTCTACCCAAAATCCATTCTATACCTTTTGTTTAACTAAAAAGGGATGATTTTGTTCTGGAAAGCAACATTTCCAGCCAAAATATTTGCTAGGCTCCCTTGCAGCTATGGGTGGCTGAGCAAATATATGTGGGAGTCCTGGGTAAGGCGACTGGGCAGCTCCTTAAAGGGCCCTACTCAACCAGAAGGTGCCCGCCTCCAGATGTCAGGAGCTCCAGGAATCATCTTGGGATGGGAGGTAACTGTGAGGAAGAAAGCCAAGTGTTAAAATGGTAGATCAGAAAGAGAGGAGGAGCGTGGGTTCCCAGCGACCAGGGAGCTGCATCTCAGTCCTGGGGCACCTCCCTGCAGACTTGTATCATGTGAGACGATGAAGTCTCTGTTGGTTATTTCCTCTTGCCCAGATCCCTTCTCCTCTCTCTCTTCCCTGGTCTGTGCCCTACGGGGCTCCCTTGCTCTCTGGCTTCCAGTTGGGTTTGGCCAATTGGGGCACGTGGCAGGAGATCAGCTCAGGGGAAGAGAAGGATTATTTTCCCTACTCACTGCTGGCATCGTCCTGGGTCTAGCAGAGGCCCAGTTCCTCTGTGGCCATAGCACCTGCCCAGCGGCCCTGCTCCCACCCAAGACTACTTTAACTCCATCCCTCCCCATGGCCCTTCAGCCTGGGGGTGGCAATGGCCTCCCACTGCTGCTGACCCTGGAAGCTTCCCTTCCCCAGTGAGTTTCCTTAACCCTGCTGTCACACCTCTGTAAATAGTGGCTTCTTGAAACTTCCTTTCAGTTAAACCCCTTTGAATGTGCCACCTCGTTCATGCTGGGATCCCCGACTGACATAGCTTCATATTTAGGTTCCCTGCTGTGTGCAGCTAAATTTATTCCTGACTGATACAGCTGATGGGACCATGTTGTTTGAAAAATGTCTATATTTAGACCCTAGATTCACACTCAGTTCAGCGAAATGATCACAGTGTTAGTGTGATCTTTGCCTTAATTTTTCTTTGCAAACTAAATGATTTTGGGGATTTTCCTTTCTAATTCTCCTGTTCTAGCTCTCTAAGTTTTTCCTCCTAGGCTTTAATCTTATCTAGCTTCTTAGCCCATGCATGCCCTAATTTCTCACTAGCAGTCCCCTCCTACCTGATGTTCTGTTTCTAGTCAGCCAGTCAAATGGGGGATTGAACATTTCTTAAGCATTGCCCTGTCCTAGGCCCTGGGGTCTGGGTGGGAATAAGCAGACGGGCTCTGCTGTCATGGGGCTATCTCAGCAAAGTCAGAATCTAGAGTCTAGAGCAGGCATCCTCAAACTATGGCCCACAGGCCACATGTGGGTGTTTTTGCCCGTTTGTTTTTTTACTTCAAAATAAGATATGTGCAGTGTGCATAGGAATTTGTTCATAGTTTTTTTTAAAACTATAGTCCAGCCCTCCAATGGTCTGAGGGACAGTGAACTGGTCCCCTGTTTAAAAAGTTTGAGGACCCCTGGTCTAGACAGATCCTTACCTGTGTGACTCATTCTATTAATACAAGGGATAAGAACTGACTGCTATAAGAGCATGTAACGGTGCATATAACCCAGTCTTAGGGACATAGACAGGGGAGTTGGGGAGATGGCATTTTATTGAGTAAAGACTGAGTAAAAAGAAATATAGCTAGGCAAAGCTGGAGGTGGGACCAGAGCAGCTTTCCCAGCAGGGGATGCAGAATTAATAAAAGCCTTGATGGGGAAGACTGAGCATGGTGTATTTCTGGAACCAAGAGAAGTCTGAGATGGCTGGAACAGTAGAAAACCAGGGTAAGACTGGAGGGGTGGATGGAGGCCAGAATGTATAGGGACTGTGAGGCTTTTATAAGGATTTGAAATTTTAGCTCAATAGTAATGAGAAGCCATTTGTAGTGGCTTTAAGAGTGGACCTCATAGACCTCCGATGACAGGGAGCAAAATGAACCAAGGGCCAGCAGGTGTGTGTGCTCCGAGGCAGGCACCGGCAACTCCAGCCCACACCTGGTCACAGCGGGGCTATCAGGGATCAAGGCAGGCCCATCCCTTGCTGAGGACTTTCCCCCTACAGCCTTGCTTTGGTTTCCTTAGACTCCATGGTGGTCCAGGGCGCTTCTCCCTACCTCCTACCTTTTCTCCTTCGTCGGGGGTCAGACTTGCATCCTGGCATGACAGCTCTTCCAGGGTCCCGTGTCTCTCCCCTATTTTCTTTCATGGGCATTTCCCCTAATAACACCCTTGCATGTCTAATCCTGTCTTGGTGTCTAGGATCTGGGCTATACATTGGAAGAGGGACATTTGCTAACTGGACAATGCCAGATGAGAATGCCTGTAGGGCGGGAGAAATACAAGACCACGTCCTATGCAGTATGGTCGAAAGGCCTCCATGTTTAGCGAGGACCCTGACTAGCACAACATGGAAGGTTTCTGAGCAGGCAAAAGCAAGAGAGGTTTAGGTATTTAAGAAGAAATTTCGGGATGCTGTGATCAATGGTGGATGTGGGGGGATGAGTTGGGAGGTAAGGGATGCTGGTGACCCTGTGGTGAGAGTGGAAGTGGAGAGAGGTGGAGAAGATGGAGGCAGACTTAGGATGCAAAGACAAAGGGCTTAGTGATTAGGTTTGGTAGGAAGTTCCTATTAGCTTTCTAGTTTCTAATTTTCTTTTATTTTTCTGTTGACAAAGATTTATTGAGTGACTGGTACCCCCAAATCCAGCCTAGACTTCCTGGCCTGGAGCTTCAACTCTTCTTGTTACTCCTTATAACATAAGTGAGAAAACACTGACCCTAGAGCACCTTTTCCACCTTCTCCATATCTACACCTGCCTGGGCCACTGCTGCAGAACACCCCACTGCATGCATTTGGGCCATTTTACCTTCCTGGTCCATATCTGGTCTCAATCAGTCTATAATTTCTTGCTCTTTTTTTTTTTTTTTTTTTTTTTTTTTTTTTGAGACAGAGTCTCGCTTTGTTGCCCAGGCTAGAGTGAGTGCCGTGGCGTCAGCCTAGCTCACAGCAACCTCAAACTCCTGGGCTTGAGTGATCCTTCTGCCTCAGCCTCCCGGGTAGCTGGGACTACAGGCATGTGCCACCATGCCCGGCTAATTTTTTATATATATATCAGTTGGCCAATTAATTTCTTTCTATTTATAGTAGAGAGGGGGTCTCGCTCTTGCTCAGGCTGGTTTTGAACTCCTGACCTTGAGCAATCCGCCCGCCTCGGCCTCCCAAGAGCTAGGATTACAGGCGTGAGCCACAGCGCCCGGCCAATTTCTTGCTCTTTTAATCAGTTTTCCTCTCCCATTCTTCCTGGAAGGTTTTAATTTATTATTTTTTTAATCTTTTTGTCCTTTTAAAACCTAAGCCACCAATCCCTCCTTTTTATTTACAGGACATAACCTTTGCCTTTTACTTCACCTTGAAATAAATTTAAAAATCCTTCAACTTCTTGCCACCAAATCATCAGACTTCACAATACTCAGAACTTTATTCCATCTTTCTTATCTTTAAAGAGTTGCCTGTTTTTCTCTGTTAAGTGAAATGTATGGAGGCCGTTGTTTTGGATGGAGCCCCTGTACCAGGTGCCAACAGGACAGATCAAACCACAATGGAGGCACTCACGCCAAAGCTCCATGTCACCAAACCGAAACGAAGTTGTTTATCTGACCTTCTAAGAAATCAGGAGAGAGATGTAGCCAAGTCCCCAAATAGGCCAGTGTTAGCTGCCAGGATAAGGAAATCCCGTGTGCTGTGAAAGCGGGAAAGTAACCTGATACTAACCAGCCCACTTTTTGTATTAATGCTTTTGTATTATGTTTCCCTGTTCCTGCTTATTATTAAAACTGACTGTTTTGCCCAGCTTAGCATCTCTCTATTACTAAATGTGATGCTGCCCAATTCATGAATCGAAAATGAAAGCCAATTTGATTTAACTAAATTTGTTGAAATTTTGTCTTTTGACAATACTAATACCTTTTAACTATTTCTTTCTGCAGTATCAGAGATTCTCTTAGTCCAGATTCTTCCAGAGTTCCCTGTGACTCTTCAGCGCTTAGTTTTTCTGTTTATTTATTTGGCTGTGTGAAAGGAGAAATGGAAAACAGAAAGTATGACTCTCTGCTCACACTGGCTAACTCAAACACTTTGGGGTAAATGCTGGACAGCCGTGCTGGAGAGAGGTCCTAGACTGGCCTCCAAGCTGCAAGTGCCAGAGAAAATCAAATACTTTTTACTCAGTATAGCCCAACCTTTCTAGAATGCTATGGCCCATTACCTACTGTATTATCCACACCATAACCGCTGCTTTCTCCTCTAACAGTGATATATACTCTTAGTTTCATTATTTTCTTTTGATTGAAATGATACAATATAAAATTTCCATTTGAAAGTTTCTCTATCGTATCTAGTTACATAGTATAGTCTAGAAACCTGTTGGAGACTGACTTTATCAGGAATCTAATCAGCATAGATCATATCCATGTGTATGCGGTTATATATTCTTATTCTATTGGACTAACCCAGGGCCATTCGAGTGATGCAAATCACGTGCCCTTTGGTTTAACTGAAACAGTCCCAGACTTCTCAGGAACCTTGATTGAGTCTTCCACTGTTGTACAAATTGGCCATTTTAGGAATTTCAAACTTTGACCATTTGGTTTCTTTCTCCAAACTTTGACCATTTGGTTTCTTTTCTATTTTATTTTTATTAGAGCAATTGGACTTAAAAATGAACTTTGATCTTTGTTTTAAAGATTATTAAAAAGTTATGTGTGTGTATGTACACATAGCTCTTCAAGACCCATAACTTTCACTGCACTATAGGATATGGTCTCTGTATAGTACATGTAAAACTGCAGGTTAATTTTCCTTGAGTGCTTTATACTCTTAATTTTATTGTTTTTAGTAAGTAGTTTTAATTGACACATAATGATTATATATATTTATGGGGTACAGTGTGATATTTCAATACATGAATACAGTGTGTAATGATCAAATCAGGATAAGTAGCATAACCATCACCTCATTTGTCAGTTCTTCATGTTGGGAATGTTCAAAAGCCTCTCTTCTAGCTGTTTGAAAATATAACATAAATTGTTAACTGTAGTCACTCTATACAGTGCTGTAGAACACTAGAGCTTATTCCTCCTATCTAGCTGTGATTTTGTATCCATTAACCATCCTCTCCCCATCTCCCCTCACCCCACTTCTCCCCTCTAGTAACCAAAATTCTAGTCTCTACTTCTATGACCAGTTTTTAAGCTTCCACATATGAGTGAAAATATGTGGCATTTGTCATTCTGTGCCTGACTCATTTCATTCAACATAATATCCTCCAGTTCATCCAAGTTGCTGTGAGTGGCAGGATGTCATTCTTCTTTATGGCTCAGTAGTATTCTATTTTGAGTGTGTGTGTGTGTGTGTGTGTATAATTCCACATTTTCCTTATGCATTCATCTGCTATTAGATACCTAGGCTGATTCCAGTTATTGGCTATTGTGAATAGTGCTGCAGTAAACATGGGGAGGGGACAGATATCTCTTTGAGATGCTGATTTATTTTCCTTGGATAAATATACTCTTAATTTTAAATCTTAAAAATTCTGCCCTAGAATTATATTTCCCTTCAGTTACTAGTCTTTCTTTCTCTCTCTGTCTGTCTTTCTCTCTCTCTCTCTCTTTCCTTTCACAGCATAATTCAAAGAATTATCTGAATTTTCTCTTATTAGCGCTTCACCTGCTGCATGCTCACTTCCGCCCTCATCACTCTGGGGAAATTGCTCTAATCAAGGAAGCCAATGTCCCATTATTGCAAAATACAATAAATGCTTTTCATTTCTTAGCTTAATCTCTTAGTAGCACCTGATAAAACTGCCTACTCCTTTTTTCTTAAAACATTTTCTTCCCTTGGTTTCCATGACAATGTATTCTCTCTCTCTTTTTTTTTTTTTACCTACCTCTCTGGATGCTTTTTAGTTTTTCTCTACCCATCTCTTAAGTTTTCTTATACTATATACCCTGTCAAAGGGAGGAGAGAGAAATCACTCAGCAGTCTGACAACTCTTCAAAGACTTCTACTCCCACCAGTGTTTCCTCTCTTCATCATTCTAATTTTCTCAAATACAAGCTAAGAAAGGTTGACAGACTACTGATGGTGGCTTGAGGCCACCACCTAAGGAAGTTCTGCAAAGGCACCCCAGCTCTACTCTTTAGAATGAGGCATGCCTTAGCACTTATACTCAGTCTTGGAACTTGAGCTGAAATTGGGGCAAGAGAAAAAAATAATCTCATCTGATGTCCTGGTATACATATGAATCTTTTTAATATTCTTATTCGAAGTCTTGTTTTACAGTGAACTGTTCTTTGCTCTAAACTTCAAATGCATCTCTCTACTCTGTTTGGCATGTTAGACAGCTTGCTGAAAGGAAGTTGCCATTAATGTCCTGGTTTTCCCATTCTTCTTGATGGACATGGAAATGTGCTCCTGGCTGAGCGAATTACTAAGAAGAGAATAATCATTAAATATCTCCAAAAGTCAGGATGAGTTCAAGAAGAAATCATGGTAGATTGATCTCATTCTTTTTCTTAAGAAGTTGTTAGGTAGTTCAGGGCAGTGTTAACACACCTTGTGAATATGTGTTGCAACAAGAGATTTGACAAAGAATCTCATGAAATTCTTGTGAACATGATAAAAATATTATCTTGAATGCAAGGACAATTGCAACTGAAATATGGTATGAGAAATGTAGGTTAATAACTGAAGTGGAAGTGGAAGATAGTTTCAAGTGTTGCTCTGTGTGTGTGTGTGTGCTCTGTATGTGTTTCTCTGATGTGGAAGGCAGTCTAGTCAGTAGATACGAGTGTGGGCTGTAGAACCAGATAGTCCTGGGTTTAGATGGGATGTTTATAGAGTGCTGGAGTGCATAGCGCAATTCCTGGCACTTAGTAAGCCTTCAGTAAATGCCAGCTACATTTATTACTATTATATCATTAGCTGTATTCTGTGAAGATATAGCAAGTATGCTTGGCCAACTTGCAGGTGACACAAAGCATCAGAGGTCTTAAATATTCTGAATGACATGAGGTGACAATTGTCAGAGATAAATAAAATATATGCTCAATAGTCACAGAAGCCAATTGCATATTATGGGATGGGGATGACATAATCAGTGAGGACGTGGATCGGCTGTGATATAGAATAGAGAAGCTAGAACTACACTGTTCAATACTTAGCATTTGTGGCCAGGTAAAACAAAATTAGTTAGATAAAATGTAAAATTTCACTCCTCAGATGCAGTAACGACGTTTCAAGCACTCAACAGCCAAGCGTGGCTACTGACCCCTGAGGACAGCACAGGTGCAGAACATTGCCATCCCTGCAGAGGGTTGCATTGGTCTGGAATGCCTTTCTACACTGCACCTGTCAAGCCACATCCAGGATATGATATGTTGGCATCTGGGTAGCACAATCTGGGAAGACATAGACCAAATAGAGCATGTCAGATTAGAGGGCCTGGAGATTAAGGGAAATAAAAACCATGTCATATGAGGTGTGATGAAAGACCTGGGTGATTAGCTAGAAGAAGAGACAGCACCTCTGACCTCTGTCACGTGGAGGAGGAATTAGATGCCCTTATGTCTGAAGGGATAGACCACGGAGAGTGGAAGCAAGAGGAAGCAGGAATCATGTTATGAAGACCGAATAATTTAGAGGGGGTGTAGACTCAGACAGCTTGTATTCCAACCCTGCACTGTCTCTTCCTCACTGGATGACCCTGGGCATGTTATTGAACCTCTCCTAGCCTCAGCTTCTTCATTTGTAGAATAGGATAATCACAATATCTTCCTCACAGCATCACTGGGGAGAATAAACAACACAATATATGCAAAATGGAATATGTTTAACAAGTATTAGCTATTATTATCTTGTCATACTCTGGCTGACATGAGGAAGACTCATCTAAACATTGACTGCGTTGCTTTGGAGCTAGTACCTCTCACCACCAGAGGTGTTTCAGACTTTTTGGCAGGGGGTATAAAGACCGTGGAAGCACGGAGGAAGAGGTTGAATTGGAGTTTTGAGGTTCCTACCCATATAAGAATCTATGGTTATTTTTTTCACTTTGTTTCATTTCATATTTATTTTTATAAAGACTATCACCAATCTTTGAGCATTTTTGACTTGGCCAGGTGACAGTTAACAGTTCCTCGCTGACCTTGAGGGTTGGGGCAGGAGGGAGAAGAAAGGAGGATGGAAACTGATGCTCAGCCTCTGTATCTTCAAAACAGTTTTGTATGCCTCAAAAAGAGACCTGGGGCTGGGTGTGGTGGCTCATGCCTGTAATCTGAGCATTCTGGGAGGCTGAGGCAGGAGGATTGCTTGAGGTCAGGAGTTTGAGACCAGCCTGAGCAAGAGCGAGACCCCGTCTCTACAAAATATAGAAAAAGTAGCCTGAGGTGGTGGGGCACACCTGTATTCCCAGTTACTCAGGAGGCTGAAGCAGGAGGATCACTTAAGCCCACGAGTTTGAGGTTGCAGTGAGCTATGATGATGCCACTGCACTCTAGCCCAGGTGACAGAGAAGGAGAGAGAAACCCTGTCTTAAAAAAAAAAAAGTGAAAAAGGCCTGGGTGAGCAAGAGGTGTATCCTCAGAACAGTGTAGATATTCTGGCAAGAATGCTTAGAGTAGCCTCAGAATTTTGCAGAAGGTTCTAAGAGATGTCCAGGGTGGTGTGTGCCTGTTCTCCCAGCAGTGTACCTAATGGCTTGATGTGGATTTGTAGCAGCTGACAGCAGCCTAGGCCTATGCAGTTACTGTACTAAATCACCCTTTTGACCGAATCATGGGAATTAAGGAATAAGTCACATTAGAAAAATCCTTCAGGTCAACAGCTGAAAGATCGAATGGAAACATGTTGTCAAAACTGTTAATACTTTGCACAGAAGCTTGCATAAAGAACAGAGTAGGAATGGGTGGAGAACACGATGATTGAATATTTATCAGTGAAAATAAGAACTAACATACATGCTTAATACATACTACTTAAATTTTGGCCCACCTGGACTGTATTCAAAAGTAAAATCGTAGTGAAATACCAGAAACTTTGGCAGGATTAACATTTATCTCATTCTACCTCATGTATAATTCTCACAGGAGTAGCTGAAGAAATTTTAGTTTAGTTTTTGAATATTGTACTCTGTCTGAAATCTATGAATATTGTTTCTGATGTGACACTGCTTTGCCCATTTCCCATAATTTGTATTTGTCTGGTCTCCTCTTAGAGGAGGGGTCACCCCTGTACAGCCCGTTAGCATATGCTTGCCTGGCAGCCGTGCACAGAGGCTATAGCATTTATCTCTTTTAGGAGGTGGGGGTTCCTCAGGTGTCCAGATTCAGCTGCCCAGTTGCAAATGTGTCACCAAATCGGTGTGTGTTGGGTGCTTGATTTAATGGGGTACTTAATTGCTAACTTAAGTATGTCCACATGTATGTATGCATATATTTAAGTAAGGTTTTCTGATTGACATCAGAAAACATTAAACTGACAACTGAAAACATTAAAAAATGAATTTTATTAATTATTATCAGAAGCGTGCTATTAATACACAGAGAGACTTTTGTGAATTCAGAGGAAGGATTTAGCACTTGGAGAGTTGTCCTAGCAAGGTTTTCACAAGAGGCAGGCCAAGGAGATACTTAAGGATCTGCAAAATGGCTATTTTGTGAACAAAATTCCAAAAATATTACTTGTTCATTGATGATTTAAGAAAACCCAAAAAACCCTTGAAGACGTCTTCACGACTTCTGAACCTAAGGTTGGTGACAGCAGCAAGAGAACCTAGGGAAAAATAGAAACTGCAGATCCCCCAATTCCCCCCTTTGAGATGTGCTGCCATCATTTACTTTATGGCTGAGTTCCTTGAATGCATTTTGTGAATTGCGGGACACAGGTATAGGTTTGCTGTCTTTCTATTGCTTCCCTAGTGTAGATCTTTCATACTTCTACTCCTGGTGCCTCACCCAGTGTCTAGCGCAGGGTAGGTACTTACTAACCGTATTCAGTGTTGCATCTGCATTTGCAGGCTGAAGGGGAATGCAGCCTGGGTCCCAACTGCAATTTGGTCCCATTTGTTCAGAGCAGAATAAACTTGCTTGAGACTTTTTCAGCCTCACAGTGCTAAACAATCACTGAAGTTGGCAGAAGAGGAGACCTACTTAATCACTGGACAAAGGTGGTTTTCAGTCCCTTTGCCGGGTATGGCAGTCCTGCCAGAGGTAGTGACAAGCAGGCTTGAGCTGCCCGAGACGCTGGCTGGCTACATCTCCAGCGGTTCAGTAGGTGGCACTGCTGTTCTCTCTGTGCTGAAGCTGGCCGCGGAGGGAGGCTGTAGGTTTGGGCAGGCAGGAATGCAAATCATCAACTCAAAGCAGCCTTTTTGGGCAAGCAGCAGCACAAACCCATTATCAGTGTGGTGGCAGCTGCTGCTGTTTGTCCCGCTTACAGGCCATTTCAGAGCAAGGGCCTTTGGAATCTGACCGTGAGACTGGAGACGTCAAGAAGCTAAGCCACTGGGCTAAAATAAGCAGGTTAGGAGTCAGTTATCTGGTTCCCTGCAGACGTGTACGGGAGCAGCTGGGAGGCTCTGACAGCAGGCAGGCCCTTCCCTGCTGTAACACCGGTCTGGAAAATCTCATCAAAATGGCCAACTCTCTAAAACCCTATCTTGGAACCAAGTTAGTGAAAATCTAGAATATCTTGAAACAGCAATGGAAATTGTATTTGTTACACCTACATGCTGGTTTCTCCTGGTCAGTCTTGATTTCTAAAGCTTTGCCTCCTTGCTGATATAAGAGTGTTAGGCCTTGTCTGACAGTGTCTCTACTTGTGGTTTAGAAAATATGGTCACCATAACTAACTGTCCTTCATTGCTAACAGCTGAATCTCAACTGATGTTGTGGACTGAAGATTGGTATCCCCCCAAAAATCCACATGTTGACATCCTTACCCCCAAGGTGATGATATTAGGAGGTGGGGCCTTTGGGGAGTGATTAGATCATGAGAGCAGAGCCCTCATGATGGGATTAGTGCCCTTATAAAAGAGGTCCAGAGAGCTGCCTCGTGCCTCCTATCATGTGAAGACACAATCTATGAATCAGGAAATGGGCCATCACCAGGCACTGAATCTGCTGGTGTCTTAGTCTTGGACTTCCCTGCCTCCAGAACTGCGAGAAATAAATTTCTGTTGTGTATAAGTCACCCAGTCTATGGTATTTTGTTATAACAGCCCAAACAGACTAAGACAACCAGCAATGTGCCCTCTCTGTCTATCTAATTCAAACATATCAAACTCTTATACAAAGTGATGGGAAACCATCAGTCATTGGGATTTGTTGTTTGCTAGTATTTTCATTTATGAGGTGAATATCTGTTAATATAGCAGTTCTAATAGGAGAACTGATTTGCAATTAATTAATAAAGTACTCCTTTCAGAAATATAAAGTACTCTTACATAAAAGTATAAAGTACTTCTTATGAAGAAGAAAAAGACAAATGACCCAAAAAGAAAAGAAGGAAAAAAATCATGAATGTGCATGTCACAAAAGAGCATGTACAATAACTATACAAAAAGGTGATCAACCTCATTAGTCATCCAGGAAAAGCAAATTAAAACTATAGTGGGATATTATAACACACCTCCAAATGGCTAAAATTAAAACAACTGTTATGTCATGGGTTGCAGAGGACCTGGAGCAACTGGAACTCTCCTACACTGGGAGTTGAAATAATTGGTACAATCTCTTTGGAAAACTGATTGGTAGTATCTCCTATAGCCAAATAATCTCCTATAGCCAAATATACACAGGCAAATACCGCCCCCCTCCAATTCCTCACCCAGTTCTGTATATAGTAAATGTCACAGCAATGTTATTTGTAGTAGCCAATAATTGGAAACAATTTCAACATCAATCTGCATTGGAATGTATAGATAAATTGTGGTATATTCACACTATAGATTACCATATGAAATGAAAAAGGATGAACTACTCCTAAAAGTCACAATATGGATGAATCTCACATATATAGTTTTGAGCAAAGGAAGCCAGACACAAAAGAATACTTTCATAGAGTAAAAAAGAACCAAAAACCCCTCCTCCTTTTACACACACACACACACACACGTGCAAACACAGGCAAAACAAACCCATGTTTAAGAAAGTGGTTCCTTCTAGAGAGGAGGAGAGGGGAGATTCTAGGATGCTTGACTGTGCTCTCTTTCTTGACCCACGTGGTGGGTTATGTAGAATAATTTTGTGATAATTCATCATTTTTGCAACAAAAAGTTTTAAAAGATAAGTTGAGAAATTAAAGTGAGAAAGGAGATTTTTAAAATATTTTGATATAAGGTAATTATTATAATTTTGATCACTTTCTTTTCGGCATGCCACCACACTTTAGCCATTCGGTCTTCTCATCTCTGTTACCCAGAGCTCTGTAGATGCAGACAACAGCAACCTGACCACATCCTCTTAAAAAGGGAAACTATTTGATCTGAAAAGACCAGCTGGAGTACAGTTATCAGAATTATGTCTCTCCTCTCATCTTGCAAGCCCACTGGCCTCCTCTGGACTTTATTCTGCATTCAGGCTATTTCCCCTTGTTGGCCAAAATTCCAGCAGAAAAAAAACTCAATAGCTAGATTAAACTGGACCCTTCTTGACAAATTTGGGCACACTGGATTGGAGGGGCTTTGTGCCCGCAACCCCCCAGGGAACATATAAGTAAAAACAGTGTGGTTGGCACGAAGCTAGTGTAACTTCATGACAAGTCAGATAGACTTCTGCCTCTCTTTCAATGAGATTGCAGTCCTTAAGCCTCTCTTCTATGGAAATTCTGGAGCTGACACCGTCTGTCAACTTAATTCTATTTCAAGTGTTAAGCTGCCGAAGGCCACACCCCCTGAGGCCAGGACTGGGGGAGGGGAGGGCTCTGTGCTCCATGGCCCCATCCGCACTGTATGTATCCAGGGCAAAGCGGTTCCTCCAAAGTGTATCTCTGTACATAAGGGCAGGAAAAAGCCATTATGTCTGCTCCTTGCTAGATACTTTTTATTTTTGTACATTAGAAAACTATAATAAATACTCCCAAATTGCCCTTTGAAAGAACACCTGCAAATGACAGAAAAAGATAGATGAGCCAATACCATACCGACAGTTTATGAGTGTGCCCATTTGCCCT